>NW_024581137.1:42441170-42551247 GCF_017639235.1 Corvus kubaryi
GGGAGTCGTTTGAGGGGGGGACGGGCCGGGCGCCCGGCCCGTCCGCCGCAGCGGGGTCCGCGGCAGGGCGGCGGGGGCGCGGAGCCGCCCTCGCACGGGGGTCCGCGGCAGGGCTCGGCCGAGCCGCCCCCCGTGCCCAGCAGCGAGAGGCAGACGCCGAGCCAGCAGCGCGCCCACCACAGCCGTCTCCCCGGCATCTCCGGCCGCGCCTGCAAGAGAAGAGAGGCCGCGATGGGTCAGGGCAGATGCCCCTCTGCCTTCGCTCTAGCCCGGGGTGCGCAGAGCAGGGGAACCCCGCCCCCCATATCCCTCTCTCCCTCCGTTCTGCAGGTACCGTCACAGCATCCCAAATCCAGGAAAAACTTTTCACCCCCGTCCCGTCCCTCCCCGGCGTCTCCCGGCGTAACCTGCGGGAAGGTGCGGGGCGGCGTCCGGAGCAAGTGCGGCCTCGGGGCTGTGCTCCTCGCAGCGGCTGCCCGCAGCGGGGACCAACCTCCTCCGAAAGCTGGAGGGGAATGGAAATGTGCAACATTCCTGGGGCTTCGTTAGCATCAGATTTCCCAAGCGCCTCCCTTTAACTCCTTCGCTCCTCCAGCCCATGCCGGCTGCCCGGGGCGGCGGTGGGACGGAGGCGGGGGCTGCCCCGTGGCTCCCGCCGGCTCCGGCTCTCCCGCCGGCGTTTCTTGGCGGTGTTATTCCACGCCGCCCAGCCAGGGATATGTACCTGTCTTAAAAGGTTGGCTTTCATTCCGAGTGGTTTTACTGTGCCTCAAAAAAAAAAAAAGAGAGGAAGAAACCCCAAAAGCCAAACAACCAAAACCTCAAACCCAACAGGAGTAAAGTTCACACGCGACGCAGTTTCCAATAAAGAAAATTTCACGCGGCCGAAAAAGTTATGGGTAGTTTGGATTTCTTGGTTCCCACTTCTATCGTCAGGAACCGACATCGAAAATAATCACGACCGCAGCTGCCGTCTTCTCTGGGGCTACCGAGGGCCGCAGCAGAACCGAAGAGAAGGACCGATTTTGAACTGATCAGCCATGCGGCTGTGGCCGTGTGCATTTGCTTTCTGATAACGCAGCTTCCCCGGACCCTTTCTGGCAGCGCTCACTCCGAGGTGTGAGGATCAGCATACCTTTCAAGTGCTCCGAGGCGTGAATAACTCGCCGCAGCAGGAGCCACCTCTCTTATCTAATCTCTTCCACATGCTACCGCGGGAAAGCGACACCAAGTATGTGTCCAGTTCAGCACTAACTGCGATGCCTTTTTGGGAAGCTGGCCAGCACAGATACAATAGCTACGGACAGAAAAACAATTACGGAAAATACTATTTATTGATTCATTAGCTTCAGCTTCCTTCCATCCACGGGCTCACACACATGTAAAACCTCTTCAGAGTATCTTTGCAATGCTCTCACACAGTCCCTTTGCTATCACTTACACAGGAAAGAGGAGAAAGAGCATTGTTTTATTGGTTGGGTTTTTTTGGTTTTGGTTTTTTTTTTTTTTTAAATTCAGGCTGATTCATTTACCGTTTCCCTTGCTATTGGGAAAGCACACCAAATACATCACTTGAAAACTGGCTTGTCATTTTTTGACTAAGCATTACTTATTTTGAAAACACTGGCTTGTCAAAACTGAAATGCCCTGTGCAGCAGCAGCAGCAGCAGCAGCAGCAGCAGCAGCGGTTTCAAGACACAGGGGTTGTAGCCCCTGCTGAATTCTGCAGGATGGGTGACCTGCCAGGTTGTAGAACACCTGCCTGAGACAGGGATATCTGTGAGCTCTGCCAGACCAAATCCCACATGAAATGCCCAGCAGTTCCTAGGCTCTTTGCTTTGACCTTCAACTGAAGTAGAATTCCAGGGTCAACTGCTCCTGAGAGATCCTGTGTTTTCCTATGGCTTCCAGTAGCTCTACAAAAAGCCATAGAATAAATGGAGATCAGCCTCCACAGTTTGTCCCTCCAGGGAATCTGCAGCCCAGCTCTGGTAGTATGGAGCTCTGCATGAGCTAATTTTTTCTTCTGAATTAATACCTGTGTATTTTCTCTAGTTCTTTGATAGGTTTTGCAGCCAATACATTGCTACCACAGCTGTATTATTTTGGGGATCTGTGCCAGTGCATATAAAGCTACATGAGATAAAAACTCATCTTTGGATCATCTTCAGAAATGCCATAA
Source organism: Corvus kubaryi (assembly GCF_017639235.1). Taxonomy (NCBI): domain Eukaryota; kingdom Metazoa; phylum Chordata; class Aves; order Passeriformes; family Corvidae; genus Corvus; species Corvus kubaryi. Next base: position 42,443,353 of record NW_024581137.1, read on the forward strand.
AACAGGCTATAGAGTTGGGGATGATTCCCAGAGCAGCTACACCTTCAGGCTAATAATTCATGAAATGACATGAGACATGATGTTCTCAGACACTACACAAATCAAGAGCAGCTCTCTTGAATTTGAGCTCTTTATATACTGATGCAAAAAATAAGAATAGAATTTACCTTCAAACCTGAACCTCAATAATAATCTTTTTCAGGGAAAAAAAAAAAGCTTTTAGATAACCAAATACCATATCAGTAATAGTGCCAGCAAGAGTATTGATTCACACATTTGACTTTTGAAGTGTCTGTAGCACAGAATGCAGCACTGAGAAATGCTGCCATTGGTTTGACAAGTAGCATAAACACATGTATGCCATCCCTTATGACTGAAAAGCTGTGCATGCATTGAATGGGGTGGGTGATGTATATTAAAAAATATGTTCTGCTGGTGTCTAGTATAGGGCATATCAGCTATATGATGTTATTTGTAAGTACTGTCTACTGGTGCATAGGTACCAGAATCACCCAGCAAACCTGCTGAACATCCAAACTGAAGTCAGTGGCCTTTTTGTAAATACCCATAAAGCTTGCTTTCCTTCCCTGTGCAGGCACTGTGTAAGCACGGAGAGTCCCTACTTCGTGTGTTTCAAAGATGGTTTGGTGCAATGCTTTTCTTTTTCATGGTATTTTTCAGATTCGCTGTGTTCACTGGGACGAAAGGAGCGACTCAGATCAAAGAAGTAAGGGGCTCCCTACATCTACACTATGCGCAGTTTGGGGAGGGTTCTTCAGACCTTCCAATGATTAAAATTCATACAGAACTGGTCTGTACAGCTACATCCCCAGTCAGGCACTGGTACCTGTTTGGTGTCTGTCCAGAAAAGAGCATATGCTGTTAGATTCCCCCAAAAAGCACCCTCTGCAAGTGACAAAACTGAATGCAATAGGCAAGAAAGACTGGGGTAATTGCTGCAAAACAGCCCTGCTGCTCTGAACCAGCACACAAACCCAGAAAGAACCCAAACCCGATTTACTTAGCCCCATCTTCAGATAGACGCAGCAGCTCTATCGCTCGCCGTGCAGCGGGAGGTGGGCTTCTTCCGTCTCGAAATCCATCTTACCGAGGCCAGCGAGACCCTTAACGGAGCATCGGCATCTCCTGCAGGCCTGCGGAGCCCCTCGGGGGGCAGAGGGGCCCGTGGCCTTCCCGGGGCGGGGCGGCAGCCGGCAGAGGGCAGCAGGGCCCCGCGCCTGCCCGGCGGACCCTGTCCCCATCCCGTTCCCGACACTGTCCCCATCCCGTTCCCGACCCTGTCCCCATCCCGCCCCCGACCCTGTCCCCATCCCGCCCCCGACCCTGTCGCCGTCCCCGGCCCGTCCCCGGCCTGTCCTGTCCGGTCCCCGCGCCGAGCGAGGAGCTCGCCTCTCTCGCACTCCCCCGCCGCTCCCGTTCGGGTTCGCTCCCCGCGGAGGTGCTCTGACGTTTCTCGGGGCCGTGCGAAGGGGAGACCCCGGGAGGACGCACCGCATCCTTAGAGGCCATTAGCTTTGACCAAACCTCACCGGCACATTTTCTCTACTTGTTTGTTTGTTGAGGCAGCTGGATGAAGTAAAATGTTCTTTCTTGTGAGGTTTCTGCATGAGCCAGTATTTTGGGAAAGTCTGGACAACCTGCATTAAGCATTTTTGAGTAACATTTGGAGTTGGATAATCTTTTGCAATACGGATGACAAAATCCATCCAAAGCAGTCACACATAACACAATTGCTCAATATGATTTACTTTTCTTAAATTTCTAGTTTAACCAGGCAGTTTTGGAAAAAAAATCCCTGCCAGGTACCCAAATCTAAACCCTACATTATTTTCCCACCTTTCGTAATCTTTTACAATAGCAAAGTTCAACAATTATTTGATCCTGCAGGCTTTGCAGACATGCTTAACTTAGCAATCTGAATCAATACGACATCCAGCAGCACTGCTTACAGTGCATACCTTTCTGGATACGCATTTTTCTTTAATCAAAACCTGAACCGGAACAAAATAAATACTTTTATCTGGTTGTTTTCGATTATTTATTTTTTTACAAGACTTTGTTTTATAGGCTAAAATTCCAAGTATTACTGTCATTTTTAGTAAATGTTGGTTTCCAAAGAAGATTGATAGTTAAATAAATATTCCATGAACCAGATGAAAAACCTGGGAGTAGTTTTGAGTTTTCCTATTAAAGCTAATGGGATTTTTGCATGAACATTAGCTAAGAAAGAAAAAGAAACTAAGGAGAAACAAATCCTGCCAGAAAGTATCTAACTTGCTATAAGGCAGCATTTGAAACACTCTGATTTTGCTCAATGCCTTGTATCCTTCACTGTTTCTCAAAACATTATCACATTTAAATCCCAAGGTGCTTTCAGTATTTTCAGAACTGCCAAGTTTCCTATTTAGAAATTCTTTTTAACATCCACTAACCTTCGGGCTTTATTTCTAGAATGGACTTCAATAAACTAATTCTATACATTGTAAACAGATTCCTAATCAATGTATAGATTAATTAATAATACTTGAACTGGTAATAGTCCATGTTAAGGGATTGACAAGTTTTGCCTAAAACAGCCATTACCAACAGTTGCCAATACAGAATGGATAGACCTCAAACTTTTATTCCTTCCTTCCTTGAATGGTTTTGTGTCATGCAAAACGGCATGCAATGATATCTGTGATGACTAATTTGCCTGTAACTATACCTTAGAGGACTAAACAACTAGATGAACAGAGGAGAGAGCCATGTCACTGAAGCAGTACTTCTCTCTGCTATGCCCTCCATAAAGAACTAGCATCAAATCTCAGAAGATAGTCAGCCTCCCTTAGATGTCTAGACTGTCATCTCTTTACAGGTAACAATTTACCATCTGATTGGCATGGGAAATTAAATGGAAACTCACAGCTGTCCAAAAGGAGAAGATGTAGAAACTCCACTGAATAATGACAATAATAAAACAAAAGCCCCCAAAGATTTCAGGTTTCATGAAAACAATAAAAAAGGGAAACAGTATAGTTCAAAGGATATACTTTACTGTTGTTAAGTTACACACAAGAAGAAGTTGTTACCTTGGCATATGGATACTGAGAACTGGAAAAAATAAGAGAATTGTGAGAAGATCAATGCCAAAGATCTCAGATAACACATATTGCCAATCTCTACCTGCACAGAAGCAACAGCAACAATTCTGCAGTGTAGCTACAAACAAATGAAGAATCTCCATTTCTAAGTAAGTTTGGGAATTACCTGTTATCCAAACAATTTTAGGGAATCACCTGAAATAATTTTTGTGTAAGTTCATTTTAAAAAGCAGATCAAATTAGTCTGGTAGTACAAGTTTAGTATTTTGTGACTTCTACTTCTATGGTAAAGATAGTACAAAGACAGGAAATACAAATGTTTTTTTCCAGTTGCTGAGAGAAAACTAGATCCTTTTCACAATGTACTTCTTAATTGTACTAAAACTGAGCAGGAGAATGCACACACCACAGCTTGAAACTAAGTGCATTTAATTGTTTCCACAGCCCAGTGTAGTTTCTCTGCAAAAGGGTCTGCTGCCTCATATTAGTGTGCTAATGTGCTCTGCACTGGCCCACAGGGCTGCACACAGCTCTGCAGACCTGCTCTGTGTTGCAACCGCTTCCTCCAAGCGAGCTCTATCTGCCCTGTGGATAAGCCTTCAGGCTCTCAGACTTCACATAATCTAGGGTTTTACAGCTGGAGTGTATTATGAATACTTTGAATTGGTCAGGGCACAGACTTTGCATTTTCTGAGAAATCTTACCAGTTTGAAATCTTAATTTGTCCCAATTTAGAATGAAAACTGTTAAAACATTTCCTAGGAAATAGACATTCCACTAACAATGTCATTTGGTTAACAAAGATCCATAGCATTTCCAAAAAGCAACAATTTCTTCCAAGAGTGGTGGAGCCCCAAATACCAGGAGGTCCTTGTATTCCTGGATCCCTGAGACAAGGAAGAGGTCATCACACAGGAGTAGATCTGACTGAATGGAAAACTGGCAGCTGACCTGCCTTGCAGAGGACTATCAAAAGTTATCTGTATTCCATTATAAGGCTCACTGAAATAAGCTTTCATGAAATGTTTCACTCTCAATGAACCAGCAACTTCTGACAGAAAACATGCCAGCAGAATGGTGTTTCCAAGAGATGCATTCACAGCTGGATGACACAATGATAAAAACATCTCAGACTTGGCTAGACTAGCTGATCAGCATTAGTTCAGTGCTACAAGTCTTGGCCTCCTGAAATAATAATAATCTTTGAGTCACCTTCTGTTCCCCTAGTTGCTGACTGCACTCTTTCAGTAATGCCACATGAGCATTAGAAGCACAGCACAGAATCCTTGTTAATGGTTTCATACTTGGTTAGAGAGAATCTCTTGGACAGACATTTTTGCATTTTAGTTTGAAGGCTTGTAGGTAAATACAGATCACCAGGCTGCCCAGAAATTCTCCTGATCAAAGCACCCTAACAAGGAGTCTTGCCTTTTTCCTCAGGGTCCCTATATCATGGTAATGGGGAAAGCATGCAAATGATGAGGGAAGATTTCTCTTGAGCAGCTCTAGAGCTAAGTTTTGGAAGACCTTATTGTGTTCCCAAGATTTCACACAGAAGATCTACTGAGAGAAGGTGTGCTTGATGTACATCACACCAGTGTACATTCAGGCTACCAAGAACTGTGGAGCAGGGTCACCAGCTGGACATAAATAATGTGTTTTAAATAAATGTCAGCAAGTGCAAGAGATATCTAACTCATCCACCCTAACTGCTATATTTCCTTCCATAATGTTTCTTATGGCCAGAGGACAACCTCAAATCCAACCTGTTGTCTCTGTTTTTCATTACAAGAGTAGCAGAAACTGTCATTTACTGGTAATACTCTCTCAGATTTTCCCATTATAAAATCTGGTTTGAGTTTTTTTATACTTTTGCCAGTTTTTAACTGTTTGGATCAATACATACTCAGGTGTTTGCAAAGAATGTGACAGAAATTAATTTAAATCAGCAGCCTTAATTCTGGCATTTCCCAAGTCATGAAGGTTTTATTTACAGCCTTAATAAAAGCTTTGGTTTTGTACAAACTTTTATGTTAAATATTTGGTATAAAATAAATCGTGGACAGGTTACCACCTATCAAAACTCCATGGCCCCTGCAAAAGTAAACATATATAAGTATGGTATAGGTTGGACTAAAATGTACCAAGTACTCTTGGAACATCAAAGAGCCTGAAGGGAAAATAGATGGTGGTTAAAGAAAATATTTTTAAAAGCTAATACGAGTGAAAAATGAGGAAAAGGTCCTGGATTCACTAGAGTGAATGGTAAAGCACCCACAGCTATAAATGGTGTCAGGATTTCATGCAGAAAATCAAAGCAGAAAAAAACCCCAAACCCTAGAAAATCTGGAACTGGCTGGGTACAAGACTGGATTCATTATCTTTAAAAGTCTTCAAATCACAGAACAACATTTTTCTAAACAAAAAATATTTGGCTTAGTACAGACTGTATGTATAGAGGTTTTTTACTTATGTTATAAAGAACAACAGTCTAAGAAACCTAACATTCACTTCCAAAACTTCTGTACCAGGACTTGTCAGTACGGAAGTAGGACAAGATGGTCCTGTTTATATTTTACTTTAGTTGACAGATTCTGTTAAGATTAGTTTTCTTGAAACTTTAAAAAAAAAACCCAAACCAAAACCAGCTGTTTGGAATTATATATTTAATATTTTGAAAAGTTTTTGGCAATGTTCCTTCTAATTAATGTCTAACAGTTAGAAACAATTACTGTGTCAAGCACTGGCCAACAATAAAGAAATGAAATGTAACCAATGTGAAATCTTCCAGTGGGCATTTCAGACCAGAGACACACCAGGTCTGAATCTGATAATGTTTCTATTTTTTTTTTTAGACAAACCTACATTCACTGTTAAAAATGGGGACTTGAACCTGGAATTGAAAATAACAAAATCTTAGGTGTTGTCTGTATTTCACTAGCACTGGAAAATATCACCAGTCAGTCTTTAAGCTGCCAAAGAGAACAAATAAGAAGACAGCTAGGTAATCTTCATGCATACAACTTATAACAGTGTAATTTAAAAAAAAAAATTAAAAAGCCAGATTGCAGAGCTACAAGATAGGAATGCATCTTGGTGCCTTTTGTCTTCAGGGTGAAAATGGGAAGAAAACTTCAGTTGCAATTATTGCTAAGACGAGTTTTTTCTTTCTTTTATTTTATGACAATTTCTAATTTTCCAGACCAACAATGGCAGAAACAGCACAGGAGTGATACCATGGAGCACTTAGAGGTTTCCAGTTCTTTATCTTCATTCATCCAAAAACAACTGAGGTTTTTTGCGTAGAGGAAAAATTTTTCGTATGTACCCAAAGGAAAGGGCATAGCTGTGAATGGTTTCTGCAAAGAAGTCATTGTAGCAGCTATCAATTTAGATCTGTGCATTTCCATATGCAAGCTTAGAATTTTAAGAACAGGGGAGTTACTCTTGGAAAAATGACTAAATTAAGACTGTTTAAGCTACTAAGTACTGTAGACTTGATCCTCATTTACCTCATGTGAAGGAGCTCTACTACAGATGTAAATCAGGTGCTCTGTGTTTTTCCAGCTATTATAAAAGCTCTTGAAACAAACATCCCATATGAGTTCCTCTTTGTGCCTTTCTATAAATAAGGATTCACTTTTCTCCTTGAGAAAGGAACTACACTCTTGCTGTATAAGACAAGCAAATAAGCTTTCATGGTTCCTAGGGCAGAAATCTGCACAGTAACACACCAGGCTCTTCTCAATAATGCTCTAGTGTCTGGTGGTCTCTCAAATACCCTTTATAAACAGTTTACATTGATCTTTGCTCCAAGCTGTGAGACGTTTTGGGATCTTTTTTTCAGTATGGCTATTTGCCCACCATCAAGACCTTATTTTGGTAATCCTAAAAATAGGCTAGGATCAATTACAAAGACTTTTGCTCAACAATGTAGTTCTAAAATAAATTTAAAGCCTAAGATTTTGGCAAAAAAATCACATTAACAGTCAAACTGGAAATGATTCAAATACTGATTGATTGAGACCCAGCTGAGTTTATTCTACTCAAGATAGATTTTCATTAGATAGTCCAAGAAGAGTGTTTGTTTTGGCCTCTGTTTCTAGAAATAATATTAACCTGGCAAAAAATGTTGTTTCCATAAAGAAAAAGGCTGCTGAGCAGGCTTAATATCTGTGTCTTTCTTCTCATGTACTACATGAGTTTCACTTAACATCCTGTGTTTATATTTTCAGGAGCTGCATTAGAGTAGTTTCTGTGCTGTGGTTAAATCACCTGTCTAGATCTCTGACCAGAGTTTGTGAGAAGGTCACAGTCCAATGCAGGTATGTTCAGACACATCTGAGACTTAACGAAGTGTTCTCTCTCCATTATTCACCCTTAATAATTTGATTCCTAGGCAGTTAAGGTGCAGACTTCCAGGCATTCAGGCACAGTCACATAGCTAATGAGACCCAAATATTTTTTACAATCTGAGGTGACATTTAGCTCTTTTGACATTTTTAGGTGGTTTTAAATGCCACTAGTAACATGGTTACAAATATCCAGGGGCAGACTGGAAAAACCACCTCAGGTCTTCCACACCCTTGTTTAGGTCCTTCACTTTCATCTCCTTTGCTTTATTATCAGTTTTATATGCTTTAAGGGAAAGAGCAAGCTTCCTTACCCTCTAGAAATGTGAGACTCACAGTTACTAGGGGAAAAGCAGCTCAAAAGAGAGATTTAAGCCTATGGAAATTTTCATTTTTAGTTGAAGGGGATTATACTTTTCATTTCATATGATCCTTGTAGAGGAAAAGCGATAGTGTTGTTAAGCAAGACTATCTTCACTTCATGAGACAAGAACATATTTGCAAAGCTATAAATGTTGAAGACTTTTTCCTGGAGTATGCTCACATAAATGGGATGCTCCTTTTGTATGCATGCATCATAAGGCATGGAATTCTTTCTGCATGGAAAAAGGAAAAAAAACTGAATACAGAAGAAAATTACGATTAAAAATGCTGCATTGATCTCTGAAAATCTTATTACTTTTACAACAGTTTAGCAAGGCAAAGTTTGCTTTACACAGTCTTCAAAAGAAACAAATCAAGTGCATACCATGTATGTGACAATACTGACTGCTTAAAAAAACCAGTGCATGCCAGTTGTCGAATTTACTTCAAATGCACATTTATATTTTCCAGGTTTGCTTGCAATTTATGTTTTATAACTTTTCTCTTTATCCAGCTGTCAACTTAAGCTCAAGTTGAGCCAATGAAGATTTAAGAAAATACTTGCTTCCACATGCTTTCCTTCTCTGCTGTAAAATGGGCATCATCTTTGACTCAGATATATACCCAGATCTTCCCAAGTCAGCTGTGTCTAGAGATTGCTGATTATTTTCTTGCAGCACCTCTAAAATAGGTGCCCTCTTTCCATACTTCAAAGCTTGAAGCAATCAAGCTTATCCATGGTTTCCTGATGTGGTCTTTCCCTTCTCATTTATTCTTTCTTTCTCTGAAGACTATTTTCTAGGCCCAATACTTTTATTGTATCATTTTGTCTCTGCATTCCTTAGCTGGCACTGGCTTCCCACTTTTATCAGATACAAACTACTGATCTTTTTCAAGTTTCTCCATGGAATCTCCACATTCCACACCACCTCTTTTTCATTATAGACTCAAAAGCCCTCATCTCTTCTTTACCCATTTATTAAAATTTAAGACAGCCTTCACATTTTATTCTTCACATCTGAAAAGTCTCTGCAAAAGGTTTTTTAAATCCAGGGATAACATAGTACACATAATTGCTATTCTACTACAGCTACCTGTACTTAGAAAAGTTTCTGTCATCTGGGGATAATCTAAATGCTGCTGCAAAGGATTATCATTTGAAAATGAGCAAAAAATACTATTGAAGAGTGAAACATGAAGAGTACACAACTTGTATTATGCTCAGACATAATACGAGAGATGAAGACTAGTGTTACTGTGGCAAAAAGAGAGCAGAAACCGAAACCACAACATGAGTAAGAAGCAAAGTGCATAAACACGAATCATGGCAGACTGAGCATGAGTATGTGACAAGCACTTCCTCAACTGCTTTGCTGAAGTACAACAAATGTGTCCTGTTACAAACTCTTCAAATTCCCAACATGGACATAGCTAGTACCTAGGAACCCTCATCCTCAGGAGCATGAAAAGCTAGTAAAACATGTGATTCTGGCTGGAATACCTAAGCTGTTGAATCATTTTAACTTCTGTTGCTGGGTCAAAGCTTTTCTTTCCTTATTCTCATAGAAAGCTCTGTTGTGGTCAGCAGATGGCTGTATCACTATGCAAGAGTGCTACTTTTTGTTGATAAATGGGCACTCAAGCTATCACATGAGGGAAATATGACAGTACTTAATATATTAGTTATAACTATAGTCTGAAAACAATACAACTGTATATTGCAATGGTGCAGTGTAGAAAAATGAGTTATTCAATGAAAGAGGAAGCGAGAATTCACTTCCTTCTCCTAAAATAATGAAAAAAAAAGCTACCAAAGGAAGCACAATGCTATTGTCAAGTTCCTCTTTTAAACATTATTGATTCTATTAAGTTCAAATGGAGCTCATATTCAACTTGTATTCTATGGAAAAACTTTGTTGTGAACTTCATCTGGAAAACACAGTTAGATTACTAGTTCTATCTCAGTAAACCTTTCATTGTCTTATGCTCTTGTGAATCAAGTGAGATGTTTCTTGAATAAAAGGGATACAATTGGTCACAGCTGGGCTACTGTAGTTTCTTTGCACAGTGGAAGGAGAGTGTCACCTTGACTCTTGCTTGACTCATAGATGCTTGGTTGCAGACCAGCACCAACTACAGGCCATGGAAAGCTGAAGAAGAAGAGAAGATAGAAAGTTCAAGGTCTCCAAATTCTTAATAGTAATAATCAGAGCTCAGCTGTATGTTACCTGAACAGGGTAAATACTACCCTTCAGATAATCTATAATTTTATGGAGGCAAATTTTGATGAACTATATGGAATAAACAAGTTCCCTGGCTATCTTATTTATCAGCAGCCATGTAAAGCACTGAGCCTGAGCTGAGACCACTGCTGCAGCGTGTTAAGCTCTAGCACATAGCTTTTCTCTCAGGATTCATCATACAAGACTGTGGTAGGGTGGAAACTAAAGAGTATTTCTTTGGTTAAAGATTGTCCTGTATCTCAAACAAATCCAACACAATGTTCTGAGTTAGCCAAGACAGGTCAAAGCTCTCACGATATGACAAAACTCTTAGCCTCAAATTTTTGCATTACATGTACTTTTTCTGTTGACTCGAGTTGCACTCCTATGACACCACCTGGTCTGGCTCACTGGGACCTACCAGAAAGGAGTGACTCTATAGCCAAATTCTAGCTGAGAATTTCATATGCATGAGCTAATTTCATATGCACTTCCCTTTGAGGTGGGGCTAGAAGATGAAACTCTTATAAATAGTCTCCCACAGTTGCTTCCATATTTAGTACAACATCTTAAAGCAAGTTCTGCTTTCTACTTCTCCCTCTTCTGAGCACTAAAGGCCACACTCCTAAAATGTATTTTGTGGGAGCTATCAGGAACTTCTCTGGTAAAACAAAGTTCTGATGACTGTTTCTGAAGGCTTCCACCTGTTCCTTGCAGACAGCATTTACACTAATGGGAAACAAGTGATTATGCAAAAACTCTACTTTGCACTTCTTCACATCAGAAAAAACAATACCGGTAGTTTATAGTGCTGCTTTCCTCATACTATCCCTCACTCTGTATGCATATTACATCTGGACAAATGCTACACACTGTACATATGCTCTAAGTGACAGACATACAGCAGAAAACTTTGCAGCCTAATACTGACATGCAGCTACAGAAAATCAAATGCATGCGCAAAAAAAGATGTAATTTAGGATTTGTACTTGAAAACTACCTTCTGAGAGGGAAAGAAGAATAAATACATACTCATATTTTGGAGATACTTTCCTACAACCAAAAAAATGCTGACAATTATCTCCTTAAAGCTTTGTGTAATTAATGAAATAATGGATGTCTGGAAAGTGAGTGGGGGGTGGAACGATTTTATTTTAAACCCTGAACAACAGAAAAAATCTCAAAGTTATTAAGTTGTTCCCAACTACTACTGTGTTGTCAAAATAACAATATTAAGTGTTCCAAAGGCTTTCCCTGGGCCTCCAGGCAATGGGGGAAGTTTTAATATTCATCTGAATGTAATGAAACAGTCAACATGTAGCAAGTAAAGGAGAACTTAAACTTTCTTTTAAAAAGGTGAAAGTTTAAACTGATATGACCAGAGGACCAATTTCCGTGCTTGCTCTCACACAAACTAACACAGGTTGACCTTTGGATGGAAGAAACTTCAAATGAACATTCTACCTGTATAAGCCATGCTTACAGCATTTTAACAATCAGGAAAGAAAAGTGAATAGGGAAATAAATCCCAGAGGAAATAAGTGAGTAAGTAAAGGGTTGAACAGCTTGAAATTAGTAAAATATATGATTAATTTCTTCCTATTAATAAAGTCAGATAATTCTCTGTTCTTTTGTCTTCAAGAATCTCTTATATTCACTTCATTAAGAAGCTTCAAAACCTTATTCATATCATGCTTAGTTTGTCATACATGTGAAATCTAACACATGCAATAATAAAATCAAATGCTCAGTTTAAAATTATACTTCTCATTAAGCTAACTTTTGCACACATTGCTCTGAGCAATATCAAAAAGCCTATTTGGTAAAGCTAAAGAAATTATGTTAATAATAAATGCTGACATTTTCAAACAAAGACCCTCTGGTTACAATTTTCTAGTTAATAACAAGTATCATTCTGAACAATTTAGATGAGATTTCAATATTCCATGTCATGACATATACAGGCTTCCTTTTAAGGGTGCAGCCAATTTCATTTATCATAAGATTAATAAAGCTAATAAATGAGATGTGTTAGTTGGGCTTTTCCTACCTCAGCTGCAATTTATGTTAGATGCTCAGCTCTCACAGTGAAGAAGGGGACTGTTTTGAACAGATGTTTACAAAGAACAGAAAGGGATATATATATATCTGCTATGTACAAACAGAAGAAAAATGGATGTACACAATGATAGTTATATGTGAGAGGTGGAAAGCTTAGACTCTGATCTAAAACTCATTGAGTCCAGTGAAAAAGTCTCCCTCAGACATCTCTGGCTTATTAATCAAGACCTTAGACAAATTTTAACAGTGCAAATCCTGGATATCTAAACTGTTGCCTCAACATATTCTACATGCAGAAATGGAAGCCATTGATTAACTCAAGGCCCTACCATACACAGAGGAAAAAAAAAAGGAAATCCATCTTAAAACTATGATGGTGGATAGAATTCTAGTAACTAAGTTTTGAGCATAGCCTTCAGAAGTACTTCTAATTACCTGCAGTTAAAAGTGTGAATTTGCTAGCTTCACTGCTAACATTTTCAGATTACAACATCATCTTCAGCTTTTCATCCAGGCTGAGATATTGGTTTGTTTTCTTTTGGTTTTCCACTGTAAGAAACAATGCTTTCCTCTTAATAGTTGTGGAGAAAGAATTCTCTTCTCAGTTCTGAGTTGTTGAAAGATGCCTTCAAAAGGATGGAAGAAAATGTGGGCAGAAGGATCATAGTGCTCTTAAGCACATTGAGTTTTAGCTTCTTAATTTGCTATAATTTTAAAGAACTTTATATGGTGTTCTTGCTAACTAGCTTCTGTACTCAATGAAGTTGTACTTCAATTTGATTTACTGTGATTTTTAAAAAGCTGCTTTTGGTAATTTCTTCACTATTAACTCGCAGATGACAGCTTTCCATCTTTCTCACATGAAGTTTTAGGGTTTACAGGTCTTCTGCAGTATTGCACAATCACAATTGAACTTAAAAAACCATCACCCTTAAATAGAATTAATACTTACAGGAAGAATATAAAACCTATCATTGCTACTTTCTTATATGCATACTTTTTACTTTTGGCCTTATCATATAAGAAGATGCCAAACATTTTTCCAGAATGCCCTGACATTACAGTTTGGTGTGGTGATGTGATTAGCTTCTCACTAACTGCAATCTCTTTAAGCTTTCTGGAAAAACAGTGTCTTGATGAAATAACTTATCTGGTGTACCACAGAGGATCATCCAGTCACTGTACCAAAGATTTTCAGTATTTGCATGGTACTACTTGAAAAGAGGATACTCCAGCCTTTAGATATCACTTGCCTTAAACTAATTTTTTTAATCCTATTCTGTAGCTTGTATCTATGCCTTTGTCCTCCATGATCAAAACTTTCATTCTTCCACCTGAAAGTTATTTTGTTTGAATAACCACAAAACAAACAAGCCTTTCAATAGTATTCTGTGTGTTTTGCTATGACAAAAGTTTTAATTAAAACACTGATTTATTTTCCTCTTTTTTACTATTGGCCAGGGGCACGATGGCTTGGTAATATTTTACATATCTGCACCCTCTCCATTCATAACACTGAGGGCTGTGGGCTGATCCTGCATTACTCTGGGCAGGTTAGATCTTAGTGTAGTGTCTCATTGACCATGTAGAGAAAATTAAGGTCAGTCTCTACAAAGTCAGGTCATTATTATCAGTGTATAAAGTGATTTCAATAAAATTTAAGGGAGCACATTTATGGTAAAACATTACCTTTTTTCCAATGAATTGCTTGTTTCCTGACACTAGAAATATATCTATTTGTTCCCTTTCAAAAACAGACATTCTGCTTTAATTCTAAATTCTCTGCTGCTTTATAGAAACTTACATTACTAGGACACGCAATCCAAAAGGATGGGGGAGGTTAATAAAGCTCTCCCCCTTCTTCCTCAGCAGACAGCGTATAATGACAGCATATCTACCCAGTGATCTACTCACCCATGATAAGAAAAGAAAAAGAACGATTTCCAACTGCATGTGTTAGATCTTGAGTCATGCAACTGCTAAGAAACACCCAGTTGTAACCTGGGTGGAGTGCACGTCTCCTCTTCCCATTAGAAAATTAAAAGCTTCTGGAGAAAAGCAGGCAGAATGTCGGGCTGGAATTCAGAGGACTGATTCTGCTGCACATTCATTTAATCTGACCGAAAACAAATTAGGAAGTTTTACTTATTTTCATCTCCTTTCCCCACAAACTTTGTTTCTCTCTAACATTAGAACACACACTGTTAATCAAGTCTGTATCTGCTGTAGCATTTCCCTCAACACATTTCTTCCTTATGAATACATGATAGCCTCCACCCATCCCACTGGAGCACAACCCTCATGCTCCTGAACACAGACCAAAAACTTGACAGATAGCACTCCAGATTTTCTGGGATTTCTCTTATTTTCTCTTTGCTTTCTAGAGGTGTGCTGTTCTTATCTCCACTGTTCCTCTTACAGGCAATGCCTGTTACAGCCAGGAGAGCTTTGGAGAGCTGAAAAATACTGCCATTCAGCTCTCAGCCTTTTTCAGGACATTGGAGAGGACAGGAACAAATCTAGAGACGGAGCAAACAAAGGCTCCCTTGTACAAGCAGAATAGATGTTTTCTGCACTATCCTAACAAATACCTTGGTTATGTGTTTAACAACAGCAAAATAAGTGTGAAACCACTAGTGTATTAAGGGTGTGACCATGTTACTGGTAGGTCACATATAGAAATTAAAACACATTTTCTGACAACAAAATGCACCATCAAATATTAATCCTTTATTACACGCAGAGTGTTCAGTGCTAAGTGCTGATTTTAAATTGACTTTGGAATAATTTAAAAAAGATAACTGCCAATGAATCTTTCAAAATTACATTGTTCCTTGGCACCATAATGATACCAAAAGTCAAAAGGAGCAACTGCAAATAAAGTCAGCAAAGAGAATATGCAATATCCATGGAGTCTCAGACTCCCAAGCTCCTCAACTAATAACTGTTTAATAATTATGTGCATGATTTTATGAATGCTGTTTGCCAATTTAGATGTATTTTCATGTGCCTGGCCAAAGAGGAAGCTCTGACCTCACCAAAGACTCTGGTCAATTTTAGCCAGCTTGTCAGTGAAATAATTCGGGTTTTTTTAAATAACATGAGCACAACAATGCACTATTCCCTGAATGCATTCTTAAATATGGCTGAGCTGTCTCAGCTGGAATTTTTCAAAGCAATTACCCCTTAAAGCACTGAAACATATTTGCTGTGCAAAACATGGTGGTAATTTGAAATGCTACCATCCTTCTGCTATAATTATTTTATCTCCAGCAGTGTTGGAGGGAAAAAAAAGTGGCATTTCTTGGCTTCTTTGGAGCAAAATCTGGAATTTTAATACGAATTGCCTGTAAGTGCAAGACTTAGCTGAACTACCTGGTGACCTCTCTAAACTGAAGTAACAGAAGGAGGCAATGGTGACATCTTCACCTTTTTTCACTACACTTTACTGTCAGTGCTTTAGATATATAAGAAAAAATCTGCTAAAGGCATTGTTTTGGCGAAGTTATAGACAACAGGATTTTAAATCAAGAGAGAGGTCTATTTGCACATGGCCTCCATTACTCAAAATCTCTCTTTAACTGAGTGACATCAACCCTTCCAAGACTGCACTGAATTTTCTGACACTTGCTTTTTCTCAGATGGAAACTTCTCGATTTTTTCCCCCCTCCCCATCTTTTTATGGAATTTAAGGTGTTATAAAATCATTTCTACTCCATGAATAACATCCAAGTACCCTTCAAAGTAGCCTTTTCAAAAAGTACGAAATGACATAAAAATGTCATGAAAGCAGATCACTGCCTTACACGTTACAGAAGATGCAGAGTCACAAAAAGAGGGGGGAAAGAAACCCAATTCTGTGTGAAAACGAGAGAGCGCCTGATAGTCCTGTCCAGCCGAGAGCGCCCAGCCCGGCCGGGGCGGCCCGGGAGAGGCCGCGGGGTGGGGAGCGCTGGGGCTGGGCTGGGCTGCCCGGGCCGGCCGGGGATTGCCCCGGGGGATGCGGGCAAAGCAGCGGCCACCGCCTCTGTCCGGGCCGAGGGCGGAGGGCGGCGCTGCGAGCGCGGCGGGGCGGCCCCACTTCCCTCAGGCAGCCCCGGCCCCGCCGAGCCGGGTCAGGTCCCGCCGAGCCGCGCCTCCTCGCAGCCTCCGGAGCTGCCGCCCGCCCGCCAAGGTAAAGCGGACAGGGAGGGATTAGTCGGACCCCCGAGGGCTCCCGGCGCCAGTCCGGGACCCGACGGGGCGGAGGTGTGCGGGGTCCCGCTCGCCGCGGTGAGGAGCCCGGCGGGGAACAGTGGAGCTGGGGTGGGAGGTGCGGCAAATCCCGCTCTGGGCAGCGGGGCGGGAGCCCGCAGAGCGGACAGACCCCGCACACCGGCTTCCCCCGCGGGACAGGGACCTTCCGGCGGCACGCGTGGCCTCGGGGGGCTGAAGCGGGACCGTGGGGTTTCGTGCTGCGGTGCTGGGTCCCGGTGATGGTTGTTCTCCTCGGTAGGGTTAAGCTGGGTCAGACCTTCCCTGTGCCCAGTCCCTGGGGAAAGCGAGTATGAGGTTGATCATTTGCAAGGCAGGGCTGCCGAAGCTTCCCTGTAGCCTCATGAGGCCGGTGGGGATCCCGAGGGACGCACAGGGCCCTGTTTCAGGGTCAGCGTTCGAAAAGTGAAGGCAGGCGGGAGAGAACTGCAGACCAAGCGGGCAGAGAATACCCCATGTAAATGTGCTACTCTATTAGTCTTAAACTAAGCATGTAAGAAAGTGGTGCAGTTACGGCCAAACAGCCAGTAGAGACTTCCAAGGAACAGTTTACATCTCTCTGCTGGTGGTGTCTTTAGCCACATGGTTTAGTGAGAAACTCTTAAGTGTCGCCTGAGTCAGAGAGCGCCCATCCCGCATGATACCCTCGGCTGAATACCACGGAGAAGTAACTGAAATGAAATCTCCACAAGTTTGAGGTGGTTTTTCAATCCCTCGTGCACCAAAAAGAGAAGTTAATAAATCCATTAATCGTCACACTGGGAAGAGGTATCCTGTAGTGTCTTTTAGGCAGCATATGATCCAGCCAGTCTTAACTGTCATTAAAAATTTGATGTAGGAACACAGCCTACAAACAAAATAAGCAAGGTTCCACCAAACTAGCATCTTAACTTTTTGAAGTCACTTCCCACCCGAGACTACTCTGATTCTGTGATTAATTTGTCTCCAGTTTGTCTCTCCCTCTCAGAACTTCGGTTCGCAGAATTTTGGCAGTCACTTTTCCTCTTTGGTTCTAGTTCCTCTTTATGAATTACATGACGTGTGTTTTGTCATCTCTTCCAAACCTGCATCCATCTTATTTCACATATGAAATGTGTTGATTTTACTGTTAATCAATTATCCTGCTGCTGCACAACAGTGATGTAAATGTAGTCAGGGCGTGATGTAGTCCAGTCTGTGTCATTAGAGACAAATAGGTGAGCCCCAGTGCTCCAGAGAGCCTATACTAGTGACCTGCTCCACCTGTGCAGTCTCTTAATCATTTATCTTCACTAAATTTACAGTATTTTTTTTTTCTGGTAACTTTGTAAAGAATACGAATTTAGGTTAAAAAAGTTTTACTTTTTGCTGAAACTCTTTGGTTCTGTTTTTCCCTGTGAGCTTTCTAAGGAGACTATTACATTTAATTGTACTTAATGCTTTGTGCAAGCAAGCATTGCTTAAAAATGGAGATAATTTGGTTTGAAATATGGCATACAAATGTCTTTGGTAGGTTGAGTCAGTGGAGCATTACAGATAACTGAGTGGTCCTTGTTTTATTCTCAGAAAATTCTGATCCATCTGGGAACATACATAACTGGAAAAATGTACTGTCTCTGAAAGGAGACATTTAATCATTCCCTGTGTCTTCTCTTTCTTTTTAAAATACCTCCTGTGGCTATTACAGACTATTCTAGTGTTTGGAGGCAAAATGTGTGATGGTTCAATGTAATTATTGAGTAAATTGTGTTTTAATTGTTCATGCTGGAATTTGTGGTTATCAGTGTGTAGTATCTTCAAGCAGGTTATGATGCTTTTGAAGTGCTGGTTTATTTTGTTATCAAGTCTATTTGTTACAGCAAAGTTTGATTTTTTACAGATCGAAAGTCACTATACTTGGGCAGTGTCTAGTAGATCACATACCATAACTCATGCACCTGTAAATAAGGTGTAACCTTGATCTTTTTTGTAATTTATAAGGACACACATTTGGTAGGCTAACAATTTGCACAAAAGAGGCAACAGTATTAGCAGATGGGCCTGTTGGATGTTGCAACAATTTAAGTCAGTACTGAGCCCCAAGATTTCTTGAAGGTAAAAAAATTACCCAACCCACTAAGGTTTTGCTTTTGCTGTGTTTCACCTTTCCTGATAGAAGAAATGTCTTAAAGCAATAAAAGGAAGAAGAGGCAGAACGCTTTCCTTCTCTTGGTCTGCCGTGAGTGGTGAAGGGACAGCTAGGACTTGGGCAGTCTGTGGATGGAGGGATCACCTATTGAATCTCTTTGGCCCTGCAAAATGTCTGAGAAAACCACCAGTCTGGAGTACTGCTGCAAGTGAGGGAAGGGCTTGCCTTGTTTGAGAGAGGACCCGTCTTCCTTGCAGATTTGTGAACATCTGACCATTGATAAGATGATCTGGGAACATGGATTTTCTTAAAAGCATGCTTCTGTTTCAGAGGTTGCTTTACAGAAATGTAGCTGAATTTCATTTTCCTGTATATTGTTAAGATATCAAGGCCCTTATCCTTTCCTGCTCTCTTTGCAAACTACATGTGTTTTTCTTACCAACCATTTTTTCCATCTTTGGTTGCAGTATATCTTGATTGTTTTGTTGTAGGGTCGGTCTGACCTGTTGTGATGATGACTTCACATGGTCAGATGCTGATTTGGGGTGAAAGTGAAAATAAGACCTGTTATTTGCATGCAGCAATAGGGAAGCTTTGGCTTATTTCCTTTGGAGGGTCTCTGGTGACAATGGTAACTTGCATCCATGCAGACCTTCCAAAACACTTATTGGGCTTTAGAGGCAGGACTCTCCTCATCCAGCTGTACACGTGAGCATTTGAGTCACCCGAGGTTCTGAGTCACCTTTACAGTCTCTTACACAGAAAGGTAGATACTGCTAAAACTTGGTTTGGAGGCCCAGTTTTGGACAGCAACGATGAATCATGCTCTATAAAATTGCCTTCCTTTCCTTTCATTGTCTAAAAAGAGCTTGGGACAACCAGGTCAGATGCAGATGTCATTGTTGTCCAGCCTATTGATCCATGGCTACACTAGATATTAACAGTAGAGCTGCCAGTGTAAAATATGTATCTTGTACTGTGAAAGAAAGAAACTGGGTGCCATGTTCTTCTCAAGTTTCTGTAGGAGACTTTGAGCATCTACAGGAGCATATACGAGGTCGTGTTCCTCACCACCCCTCAGTTTTAATTTATAGTATTGCTTCTGGGTTTTGAATGAAAAGGAAACACAGATGACTTTGATCTGACTTAGTATTTTACTCTGGGAATTCACAAACTAGTTCGGTAATGATAGTTCAGAAAGTTTAGGCCTGTCATTAGTTTCAAAGACTTTCTTCCAATAAACTACCTTTTAGATTTGTGGCTGACTAATTGCTCTCATTTTTTTGCTATGCCAGCCTGCACACAGCAGTTTCTTCTTGTTGAGCATTGATTCAGCATGCTATGAATTTATGCCAAAATAAACAAGGGCTACAGTCATTAGAAGTATTAGGCGTATTTTGGGGAGTAGATGCATTATGAATCCTAGAGGGAGAACAACGTTCAGTGTATATACGAAACAGATTTTTCTCTGCTGCTCCATTTAGAAATGCAACCAAAATCACATCTGATAGAAGTTTTGCACTGGATACATCTCAGTGCATTTCCATTTTTGCTTTCGCTTTGTATTTGCCTGTAATCTAAAGCAGCGGATGTAAAAGTGTGGCATGTGACATCAATATTAAAGGATAAAACTCTCTGTTTCTGCTATCAGTGATGAGCAGACCCTGCATAGTTAATGTCACTACCAACCGAAAGTCCTCAGTTGTCCTCAGACAATTGAACTGATAAAATAAACTTTTTGGTGAATATCTTGTCATTGTACCTACACCTGTCAGGTAGAGTGGGGATGGAAGGGGAGCAAATCTTCCTTTAGCAGCATTTCTGGTCCATCAATCATAGAGAGAATCACAAGCAGCCAAAATCAATCATACAGGCACTCACTGGATGCTTTTGCTGATAAAAATGGCAAATTACCTTCAGAGTGCCCAAGTTTTAGGCAAAATTATGTGTCTGTCTCAAAGGCAACTCACCAGGAAAGGTAGGAAGCTCAGCAGAATGGTCAGTTAACCTGTTGGCATCAAGTCCATGTTGGCAGCAATGAAAACGTGCTCCTTGGTGGCCTTAGTTGATCTGATCATTTTGGTACTCTTACTGCATCTTCAGGTAACCCAGTCTGCAGACACATGATTATTTTACTCTGCCTCAGAGCAAGATTTTGATGTACTTCTGAAGATTTTTCTGGTATTTTCTAACAGTACTGGAAGGCCCCATTCCCTCACTTGCTGTGGGGATTTCACTGAAGCACAGAAATAAGGAGGATTATCAGCCCAAAAAATATTTTTGAAAGGTGATGTGGTTTTTCTGTCTGATTTCAAATTAAAAAAAAAAAAACAAAACAAAAAAACCAGTCAACTACACTTTACTGTTCTCTGTGCTTTTTGATGTGTTTGAAATATCTGCTGTGCATGTGCCTCGGAGGACATAAACTTCTGAGATGTTCTTGAGCTAGCAAGAATACGTGCCAAAAATATGAACACAGATAACATTCCCAAACACTTGTGGTTACAGCTTAGTTTTGTACTTTGGTGACCATATCCTCGTGACTGAGAGGAAGGTGACAGACCTAATTAATGTTTGAGAGAGCAAATACAAATGAGCCAGTGGTTTTGGATGCTAGTTCTAGGAAGGGATTCAACATAAACTTAACTGCAGTTCTGTCCTATAAGGGGCCATGTTCTTACATGAAATTCAGCAAAACCTTTCATATCTGTCACTAGATTGGCCTCTTTTGTCTCCCCTGTGTCGTGGTGGAGGTGCTGTGACCAGATCAGCATTGTTCCATCCCTCCACTTCTAAGGGAAAAAAGAGAGGGAGGCAGTGACGTTTCCTTCTCATGGAAAACCTTAGAGAAATGGAAGAATGGAAATGTCACAAGGTTCTTCTCCTTTTGTGCATTTTCTTCTCATATCTGTTTCTTTGTGCAGTTCAGGGCTCCGTGGGCTGTGACAAAGCAACCACCACCATACCAATACAACATCCTGTCTGTGGTGTCTCCAGGCTTCCACTTTCCTTACAGATCTTCATCTGAAACCCACTGCTTAAAGCTGCTTGTAATCACTGCATTGTATGGACTGAAAGAAGCAAATTTGCTAGGTGAAAAGTTAACAGTGGGCCTTGGAATTGTACCTGACACTTCAGTCAGTTGTAAAACTGAGAAAGATTTATAAAAAAAATCTTCATTTAATTTTTCTACTACTCACTGTTACTGAGCACGGTACTTTGGTGAAATATCTGTAAATTCATATTAAAGCATTATTTGCTTTATTTGATTTTGATAGATGACCTGTGCATGAAACAAGCAGATGGATTCAATAAAATCTTTATAGATTCATCGTTTTGCTTCGCTCTGTTAGAGCATTTTATGTTAGTGTGTTTTCCTTTTTCAGTGTTCCTTTCCCATACCATGTGTGCCATCCCTTAAGCATTTCTGGCAGTAATAAGAACATGTGATTATAAGAAAGAAGATGGTGATTTAGAGCTTTTGCCAATGATAGGTCATAGGAATAAGTTATTTGCATAGGAAGACAGTTGTGTCATGGACCCTTATAGCATATCTTGTGCTTACCTAGTGGCTCATTGTGGGAGGAAGTGAGTGTTAGAAAAGATGAGCCATCGACTCTCCAACCTAGCAGTTCCTGCACTCAAATTTGGTACAGTAACTTTTCTTTCCTTTTTTCCTCTTCCTAAATTTGTGCTATTATTTTCACTATTCCACACTTAACATCCCTTGATTCTATGGGGAATTGAGGAGGGGAAGGATTTTCCCTCATTTTACACCCCTGTATGCCTTCCTTTCTCATCTGTGGGCTTCCTTGTCTGTGGTTTTCTGTTTGTTAGACAATCTGTTAATGTAGGATCAGCCTACTTCATGGACTGTGAAGCTAAACATCAAAACTGCATTATTGTATGTTGCTGGCAATTGTTTAAAGTACAAGACAGTCTCATGTGCAGATACAAAAATGCTGCTAGCAAGGATTTTCTTGCTATTTTCTAAGTCCGTGAGAGACTTTTCTCTCTCACAGAAGAGGTAACAGAGTTATGTAAACAACCAAGCCACCTGCAACCTTGAAAAGTCTTGTTTATGGTATAGTAGAAAAATATTTTGACAATGGATGTTTTAGGGTATTAGCCAATCACCCCCAAGGGGTGGCTGATCCTTGGTCCAATTAGACTATGAAGAAATAAGTCAAGAGTTTGTAAAATAATTAAATAAATCAATCTTGCTGCACAATTCCTGCCTGCTGATCTTCTCTCCTCCTCCTCCCTATGGCTGCGGGACACGGTGATATACCCTAGGGCCCAGGCCTGCGGTAATACTCGTGTTGTCATCTACATTCTGTACAGCAGTGTTGGGTAACAGGAAAAAAACAGGAAGGAAAACATTGCACCAACATCAACAAGCTGCAGATTATGGGAAGGAATGTGGAAACTATAAATTTCTGTTACTCAGGGTTACATTACTCTCTTGCTATTCTGCTCTGCCATCATGGCAGGGAGTGGGAGGAACCTAGAACTGAGGTTCACGTTTTCTGATAACTTGTATGTCTGCAGTTGTTTATACCTGAGTAAAGCTGAAGTAGACACATTATCAACACAAGATGGGCGAGCCTGGATAAGCTGGTGGTTCATGAGCTGAGGGGATACACTTCCACCCAGCCTTTTCCAGGAGAAGGTATGTTGGGGGAATGGAAATATTGTTCCTGTGTGCCATTAATCTGGCACAGAATAGGGAATTGTTTCTTCTACCAGTCTTTGTAAAGGCGTAGGGCTGGAAATATGTCTCCTCCTACCATTTTGTGTTGCCTGTATGGCTCATGAGAAAGTCCCCAGACTGGACCATTCTGCAGTAAATAATTCTGTGACAAAATAAAAAGAAGATGACCAAAACTGTAACTGTAGTTCTGTAATGTTCTTAGGTCCACAGGCCAGACTGAAGCACATTGACTGATGTGAGGATACTGTATAAGAATGAACAGAAGTGGCACTGTTTTGATTTCCATAGAAACAATCCCCTTGTGAGCTGACAGGAAGGTACAAAGTGAAGTTCTGGTACATAGAAATTGCTCCCAAGCTTTCTCCTCCCTGCATCTGTTCTTTACACCAGGGTGGTTTTTTTCTTTGCCTTTCATAAGGTGCTTTTAACTCACAGTTGCCCAGCTGCTTGGGTACATTTGGGATGCATTTTCTGGAGCCCAGGATCCAGACTGTGTCTGTGCCTGAGTTATTTTAGAGAGGATCTTAGTGAGTGAGGGGTCTCACATCCAGCCTGCATGCCATGTCCCTCTACATGCCTTTACCATAGCCACAGGTTAAATGTCCTGTCTTCTCTGCTAACCCTCTCCTCTGGCCTTGAGTAACTTCTTCCTGACATACCGTGAGTAAGCTTTTAGGTAGTCCCTTGTTCCTTTCAGCTTCACTTAAATGAGCCTCAGTGACAATTCACTAATCTTGCCATCCTGCCTCACCCCAAGAACAGGACCCACAGCTGCTCCTCCCAGACACCACTCTCAGCAAGAGTGTTAAAGAAAAAAGTATGTGTTTGGGGAAGTGCATGGGGGGAGAGGGGAAGGCTGGGGAGCACAGAGGTGATGGATGCTGAGTCAGCACAAGTGTAAAATATCAGTGTCATCATTAAAGTGGAATAGTATAGTTTTCAGGTCTATGAAATCTGGGTCTTTTGGACTAATAAAGACTTTTTCCAAAATCATTCCTCACTGCAGGTTTGTTCCTGTAAAACATGTGACTTAACTGTGTATTTCCAAATAGGCAAAAAAGGGAACAAGCTTTCAAGAGGTTTAATTGCATAAATGGCATAGTTAAAATTTATGTGGAACACAAATAGGATGTGTGAGTTTGGGGTGCTCTTACCTAACAACGTTTGTGTTTATATCTGGGTGAGTGATTCTGGAATTAGTAGAATATGAGCTCTAGTACCCCATGTTAACATTAGAGTAGGATTCTCAGTTGACTGTATTTATCTACCATTTTAATTTTAATCCAAAGCCAGATGTGACTCAGTTTTGAACTAATAAGGACACTTTGCAGTTGTACAGTCTTCCTGAAGCTACTAGTGTTCTAGTGTGTCACTTTTATTCCCTCATGAATGGAGTTATAGCATGTCACGCCATCCCTGAGATAAATATGCAGTGTAACTTCAGCTGCAGATAAGCCTCCAGTTATTGGCACACCAAATTTCCCAGAAGAATAGGGAATATTAGTAAAAAAATGCTTTCAGATTTATCAGTGTGTGCAGGCTTTTTATTGAAAAATACCATCCTTATCAATGTTAGGTCAGTACAGACTGGAAGCAGTCTAATTGCTTTTGATCCATTCTTTTCAAAATGTGAGCTAGTGTTAAAGCAGAAGAGTTACAGGGCCATGTTACGTAGGTAAGAAAGAGGAAAGTCAACATGCTAATTGCCAAATCTGGTTGTGATTTTGAAACCTTGGGGTCAGCTGCCGTTTCTATTGTATCACTCCAAAACTTCCATTTCCATTCTTAGTATCTACCAGAATTAGTAACTAATTGGATTGTGTTCCTCTAGGCTTGAATTCTGCAGAAACAGATGTTCTCTTGTACTTTACTTCATAAAAGTGGGCCTAAATGTCTGTTAAGGACTTTTTACTAGATGTGATGGAATAGGTGGTTAAGGAACTTCCATCCTGCCTCACTTAGGTGTACATATATATAGAATACTCATATACTAACTAGTATGTGAGTAGTGTGAGTTTTTCTTGACACCTAACTGTAAAATCACTGTAAGAAACCTAGTTAGATCTATTTCAGACCTGCAGTCAATCTGGCTGGAGGGTTACCCCCAGCAACAGCTAGCATCGTGTACTTCAGAAGGAGTCAGGAAATCTTGTGCTGGAAGGTATGGTGTAACCTGTCTATCATGGAAGCTTTACTCTGGTTCCAAACTGGTGGAGCCTTTATTTTAGGTCGTAAAACATGAGGTTCATCATGTTGCGGTTCTCTGCAATACTAACACTTCTAGCTATAACTACATGCAGAGAAAACCAACTCCTCAGCTTGCTTACTCACCAGTTGTGATGATGAGTTTCACAGTTACACTGCACATTTCCCTGGACCAGTTATTCAGACTTTCATTTACTATTTCATTGATTTTGTGTTACAAGTCAGGATGAAATGGTGATTCAGTAACTTTCCCCTAGGTTTTGATGCATTTTTTTAATCACAGTAGTTTCCCATCTGTTTTCTGTGACAATCAGTTACCCTCTTTCCAGCTTTTCACTTTATGGCGGGACTCTGTCACTTTCATTAACACTTCCCTAGTTTTCTTCCTTTTTTCTGTCTTTGCTATGTGCTTTCAGCTATGGGATGATCTACTTTGCGTAGTCTGTAGTATACAAGGGTGAATCTCTGATTTGAGCAATTTACTCACTGGGCTACTGGTGTGTCTCTCTAAAATGTTAAAGCTTTCTTCATTCCACTCCAGAAATCATTTAAGCATTAAGCAATAGCAGGAAGTTGCAATGCTGGTAGTGGTCATCTGGATAGTTAAACAGTGTTCATTTTGGTGGTCCTGGTACTCGGACACTTACACACTGTAGTGCAGGCACTAGGACCTGAAGGTGTGTTTTTGATGTTTCTATGTGACTTGTCAAAATAGACTTCATATATTTTTATCTCTGCTATTTACGTATGTTGCAGTTTAAGAACAGCAGCAATACTTTGAATGTGTCTGTGACTGTTCGCCAGATCACTAAGTGGGCTCGTTCCTAATACTGTTCATAGCTCAATACTGTTCATTACTGACTCCACTCTAAGTCTTTATCTTCTGACCTCATGCTGTACCTCATTCCTTTTTTGTTGTACTCCTTTGGTTGGTTAAACTGCATCAACTCTACTGAGACTGCGTTGCAGAGATAATAATCTTGGTATTTCCTGTTCAGTTTCACAGGGCATTTCAGCTTGTTTCCCGACTTTCAAGTGTAGAAGCCCTTTTTACCATGTGACTTAGACCACTCTTCCTGTGAAAAGGGCCTACCTTTGAGTATTTCTCAGAGCTATCAGATACTAAAATACTAACAGTTCAAACTCTGCTTGGTATAGTACCCTATCTTGGGGGCTTTTTATGTACACTGTATGGTCACTTTGTCAGATTTCATGATATTTTTAAATAGGTTCTTTTTTCTTTTTTAAGCAGGGTGAATTTTATACCACTGTTTTACTCTTCCTTTGTTAGCTGCCTACTGAGTGTTAAAGATTCTATCAAACAATTCAATTTCCTATCTAAATTGGGAAGGTAAAAAAATTAATAGGTCCAGTGGGTCTGGAGGGCTTCTGGTAAATGGTGGGGTGAATTAATGAGTCAATATTTATGTATTACATAAACCTGTGAGGGCTTAATTATACATAAACTAAAAGAGACTTGGTGGTTAGAATAGCAAGTTGAAGAGAAAATGTCCCAACCTCTTAGATATACAGTATGAGAAACGTAGGAGTATTAAATAAAATAAAATTTTAAAAAAGGTTTTTATGAGAGCTTAGTGAAGATTTGAGAATGCAAAACTGGGGGAAATAAAAGACAAAGAGTACTTTTAACTGTGCTACTTCAAAAGGTGGCGCAGAAGGCATCAGTTTGAAAATCAGTCACTTCAAAAATACATTGTTTCACATATATGCCTTCCCATGAAGCTCTTCGCAGCTTGTTTATTCGTGAAACTGCAATTTCCTCATTTTATTTCAATTCTGATTCTTTTCTCTGCTTAAAATCTTATACATAATATGGGAAATTTACTGCAAAAGTTTGGTTTGGGGTTTTTTTTCTGTTCGGTTTGCTGTAGTTGATAGTGATTTTAAGAGTTCCTAGTATTAGTACAAAATAGAGAAAACCCTGAATTGAGTATGAAACTCAGTTTTTTCATCTGGGCACTTTGGTAAATCTTTTCCCTTCTTTTGTTAATAACAGCTCATACACCTGCACATTTCACCTTGATTTTCTGGTTTGAATAAGTTCCAGGCTATTTATAAAATTCAGAAAAATTTGCTGATAAAAAATGAGGCAACATCCAACAGGATAATTTCCAAATTTGAAAATTTTTTTGTCTGTTTATTCCTATTGTGGCAATCAAATAAAAGAAATGGAAACAAGTGTGGAGAGAAGTCAAAGAGGAGGAGAATGGATGGACATTCTTTTACAATTCCATGTTATGGGGACTCACTTTACTATCTTTAGTTTTTCTAGCTCTTGACAAGGTCTTTGGTGAGTATGTAGAGTTCTTATACCAATTTAAGAGATCATTCAGTGTGTTTTAACATTAAAAAATTTCCGGTGTATTTGTTGATTATGATAATAATTTTGTCTTTCTAAACCCAATCAATAAAAATTCAAAAGAAAATAAAATACGAGTAGAGGCAGTGGCTTGCTGGCTTGATGACAACATGACTAACTATCTTTTTTCTGTTGTTGTTAATTATTGAAGAGGGTCCCTAGGTTTGATTTTTTCATTTTTAGACAGTTTTTATACTTCTCTTGGTAAGAAGTTGCAACTGGTTGCAACTCGAGTAATTTTTTGCCGCTTTAATATTTCTATTGTGTAAAAATATAGTAAAGAGGATTTCACTTTGTCAAAAGAACTTGTATCAAGATCTTTTCCTGAAAGTTGATCTAGCTAGTGCTTAAAAAAAATCCACCAAAAACATACAAATAGCTAGAACTGATAAGATTTCCTTAGAAGATATTTTGATCTCCTAAACGAGAAAACAGGAAAACATAAAATTATTCGGTATTATTTAAACACTGATGAGGTACTTGTCAGTATGAACTGCATCTTCATTTTTTATCACCTAACAAATGTATCTTCACTCTGCCTGATCAAATAAGTGCTGTTTTATCTAGCCTTTCTATGAAAATTGATTCTCCAAGTGCCAGGTGTGTAGGAAGCTACACAGCTGTTGACTCAAATAAATGAATTAAGATTCAGTAATCATATGCCACCCAGCATACTGCTGAGTCTGCAAAACCAGAATGTTGTGTACGAGGTTCTGTACGATAAGCGTGATACAGAGAGAGTGAACCATCCGGTGGGGATTTGTCAGCTGGAAAGGAAGCAGATAATATGACTTTAATTCTCCCTTTGCTCAGTCCTGTGGGGTGTTTGTTCCATTACTTGGGCAGAGCTCTGCCATCTCTACTGCTGGGCTACGGCTGCCCTCAGCCCTGTCAACCACATCCTGTTTAAATGTTTTTAAGAGTATCCAGTTCCCAAATCTTTAAGTCTTTGATTTCTGGGATCTGAGAGAAACATGAAAGTTCAAAATTCAGTTCTTGGTTACCTGTGCCTTGTTCAGTTACATCATAGTTCTCAAACAGATACTGACTATAGGGTTCAGTGGCCTTTATAATTTATCCATGAAATAGTTACATGACTCAAGATGCTCCATTAAAGGAAAAGCATTAAGACTGAAGAGTGGGATACTTGCTGGTTTTCTTTTCTTACCAGTCTTTATAGTCATTAGAGTTGTTGCTGTCCTCAGTTGATTGCTTTCTTGCATCAGCCTGGTCCTCATCCTGTGAGGTGGTTGGTTGGTTGTGTGCTGTGGTTGGTTGCCTTTGGCTGGCTGCCAGATGCTTACCAAGCTGCTCTATCACTTCCCCTCCTCAGCAGAACAGGGAGAGAAATTACAGGGAAAGGTCATGGGTTGAGGTATGGGAGGGAGATCACTTGCCAACTACCATTGAGCAAAACAGGCTCAACATAGGGAAATTAATATATTGCCAGTTAATAAAATTATGGGACAATGCAAAATAAGAAGAAAATGAAAAATATCTTTACCCCATCCTTCCCTTCTTTCCAGGTTTAGCTTCACTCCCAACTCTTCTACCCCTACCCACTCAAGTGACACAGGGGGATAGGGAATGAGTTTGCAGTCAGTTCATAATGCTTTGTCTCTGCTGCTCCTTCCTCCTCACACTGTTTCCCTGCTCCAGCATGGGGGCCCTCCCAAGGGAGACAGTCCTTCATGAACTTCTCCAACATGGGATCTTTCCCCAGTTCTTCAACAACTGCTCCAGCCTGGATCCTTTCCACAAGGTAGAGTCTTAGAGGAACAGCCTGCTCTGGTGTGGGTCCCCCATGGAGTCACAGGTCCTACCAGAAAACCTGCACTGTGTGGGCTCCTCTCCACAAGCTGCAGTTCCCACCAGGAGCCTATTCCAGTGTGGCACACCATGGCCTGCATCTTCATTCAGGGCATGTCCACCTGCTGTGGTGGGAGGTCCTCCACAGGCTGCAGTATGGATATCTGCTCTGGCATGGTACTTCATGGGCTGCCAGGGAACAACTTGCTTCACCATGAGCTTCACCAGGGGCTTCACACATGGCCTGCAGGGGAATCTCTGCTCTGGCATCTGGAACATCTCCCCTGCCTTCAATACTGACTTTGGAGTCTGCAGGGTTATTTCACTTACATTTTCCCGCTGCTCTTTTGCAGCTGCTGTGCAGCTTTTTTTACCCTTTCCTAAGTGTGTTGCCACAGAGGTGCTGCCAGCACCACTGATGGATTCAGCTTTGGCCACCAAGTCCATCTTGGAGCCAGCTTGAACTACTGTCCCTCTCTGACATGGGAAGAGCTTCCTTCTCACAGAAGTCACCTCTGCAGCGCCCCTCCCAAAACCTTGTCAGAAAAACCAATACAGGTGCACACAAACCCAGAGAACCAATAGGACTACTTACATGTTTAAAGTTTGGCCCTAGTTTGAACCCTGGTTTTATGAGTTCAATACCACAGTTCTCAATCCTTTGCAGGCTTGAGAACAACTCTTAAAAAAATGATGTTTCTAGTTCTTGTCTCTGGTAGTGTTCCATGGCAGACATCCTTTTACACTGCTTCTTTCCCTACAAAGGAACAGATTTATGAGGAAGAGGATTATAACAGAAGCTGTGTCTGATGACCAGTGTGTGATCCTGTCCTCACACCACCCTCTTGCAACAAGTGTTGCCATTGGCTGTCACGCAGCATCTACCCATTTTCCTTGTCTCAGTGCCCTCCCTCAGATGTCTTGAGGTTAGGTAAGACTGGAGTTCTTGCAGTGCAGTAATATTTGAAAGAAAAAGGGAGAAATAATCGAGCCAAAAAGTTGGTTATATACCTAATCATAACCTGGTTTTACACTAGATAACACCCAATAAACTCTGTAGTATTAGTTATCTAAGCCAAAGAAAGAAGGTTTTCAAGATGAAACATTCAGGAATTTCTCGGCATCACACTTTGTTTCCCTCTCTATCTCTCATTGGCTACGTTTTTTTTGATGTTTTACATACAGCCATGATTTATTAGCTGGTGACTTAATATGAAATGTAAACGATAAAAGGAGGTCATTGGCACTTCTGATGAGCGTAGATCTGAAGTGTGGTTAAGCATATACAGGATAGAGGTTCTGAACTGTCAGTAGTTACTTCTAAGGTATGTATTCAGGTTTTTGCAAGTCATGAGCACTTGTTTTAAAGTTATTTATGAACACAATATAAAAGAGCATTGTATATCTTCTGGTTTTGACCATTGCTGGCTTTGAAATGAACTTCTGATGATTTCTTGTTTGTGGATTTTTTCTTTCAGATGGAGCAAACCTGTGATGATATAGATGAAATGTTCAGCAATTTACTTGGGGAGATGGACATGCTGACTCAGGTAAATAATTCTGTTTTTCCATCAAGATTAGAAAAATAGCTATTATGTGTTAGAGAAAAGAGGGAACTTTTCTACATTTTTCATGCACTTCCACTCTGAATAAATACAGTTACATTTTTCTGGTAAACATTCAACTAAATTTCTCTGCTCAATAGTTAAAACAAGTGGCCTGAAGAATAAAGTAATATCAGTGCAGAGTAGGTTGTTAAAAAGACCTAACTGCTTGTGAAAGACATTCTCTGAAAAAACCCCAGCCCCGCAATTTAAATTCCTCTGGACTCGGTCCAAAGAAATTAAAGGATTCTGTGAAAACAGGAAGAGTTTAAGTCTAACTTTTCAGGTATGAATGCTTAGCATACATGGGTAAATGGGATGTAGCCTGAGTGTTGAATGTGAACTTTGGAAATGAAAGCAACATTTTGAATCTATGCTTAAAAGTAATCTTTAGATATGGCAAAATATTGAGCTGCAGTGAGGGTGGCATTGAAGAATTCATAGAGATATAATTGCCAATGCAGAATACAGTCTTGAGAGTATAAAACAGCATGAGCCTTTTCCTAAAGCTCTAGTAATGAAATACTTCCTGCAAAAGCTGATGAAAGGAGAATTTTTATTTCTAGAAAAAATCTACAAAGGGAATAAATTTGTTGTATTTTAATAAATGCATGGTTGAAAACACTTAAGTTGTCACGTTGGATGTGTGAGTTTGGTTACAGCCTTTGTTTTGAGGGGGTCTTTCTTGATGAATCCCAGTGCTTGACAAATTAAATACCAGTAATTCTGAGGCACAGAATAGAAATTGTGTTTAAACTGGGTGAAAGCCAAGATTTCACATGGCGTTCTTAGCTGTCAAATCACAATACTTTGTCCCTTGGTAGCCTTTCTGCTCTTTAAGGACTTTTTAAAATTGTGGATATTTATTTTATATATGTTTGTATTTATATAAAATAGGGAGGGATTTATGGTAATCTCATTTCATTATTAGGCCTT
The DNA here is from genome assembly GCF_017639235.1 of Corvus kubaryi. Taxonomy (NCBI): domain Eukaryota; kingdom Metazoa; phylum Chordata; class Aves; order Passeriformes; family Corvidae; genus Corvus; species Corvus kubaryi. The sequence continues at coordinate 42,475,464 of NW_024581137.1, forward strand.
CACAGGAGCAAAAGACTCCTTGTCACAGATTTTACCTCCTCAGATTGGACACAGCACTGTTACAAGTGCAAGTGATGCAAAGAGTGTAAGAGAGTGAGCCTCTTGTCTCTGTGCTCTCTGGTGCAGTACTGGGTGGGAAGGAGTGTTCCTGATATGGAGACAGGCTTCTCCTCCTCTCTAACGTTCTGGTATCACCTCTCACATCAGCTTTGTATGGGACAAGGAGATAGGGGTGTCTGAAAGCTTGAAGACTTTCAGTTAACTGAGTTGGATCTGTTAATTCCCTCAGACTCTTAACTTTCAAAACAAGACTGTAGATTCGTTTTTCACACTTTTTTACCAGTCTGTCTGTTCCTAAAGTAAGTGTAAATGATAGGTGCATGCAGAGATACCTTTACATGGCACAACAGGGCTGAAAAAGAAATGCAAATTCAGAATTGGCCTTTTCTGCTGCAAACTAGGAATTCTCTATTTACACAGATTTGCAGTTTACATTGCAACAGCATGGGGTTTTCTTTGTTCTATTTGGGTTTGGGTTTTTTTCAAACAACAGGAGAAAGCAACAGCTAGGTTTCATTTATATTAGTAAATAAAGCACTCTGGAAAGAAAACGATACTGTGGCTCAAATGTGTACACAGCTAAACTCTTTCCACACCCTCCTTCAGAAAACCCAAGAAAGCTAAAAATCAGTCTGGCTTTGCCCACTGTCTCGATTAGAAACAGTCCAGTTCTCTGCTGTTCCCCACACCAAGCCCAGGTGTTGCCTGACAAGAGTTGCTGCCGTCATGGATCGACATTGGATTGAGAAGCATGCAAAACCCTTGCCTTGATTGTGAGACAGTGCTTGAACCCTTGTCCTGGCCCTAGTTAGTTTACCAGTCTAACGTACTCTCAGAAACCAGTGTGTGTCATTCTATTCCTTGAAGAAGAATTGATTAGATAAGTTCAGGTAATTGATTTTCAAATGTTAATGTATGTAGTAGTAATTGTATCATCAGATACTTGTTTTTCTTCTATCTTAACAGAGTTTAGGAGTGGAGACTGTACCACCTCCATGCCCCAAAGAGTCCAACAATGAATTTAGCTTTACAGTTGGTTTTAAAGATCTAAATGGTAAGTAGCTGAAAGGACTCTTTCATGCCTTTTATGCTTACTTAAAATACCTTACAGCAATAAATGAGAAGAAAATCTTTACATATCCTTGATCAAAAACCCCAAACCAAACAAAAGGACCCTGTTTTGCTGGAGGAGGGGGGTATATTTTTGTGTCTCAATTTAGGAAACTCCAAAAGGAACAATTTTTTGGAGCATTACTCAGTTTAAGTAGAAGTCAGACTTTTAAAAATGTCTTGGTATAGAGGAAAACAAAAATGAGAAGTCTCCCAAATAACTTTCTAAAATGTAACCTTTTTAATGTAAAGATTTAACTTGGTGGAAGACGAAGTTTCCCAGTGTGATGTCAGAGCTGCGTAAACATTTCTGTCCAGTGGAAGTATCAGCTTCAGCTGCTTCCACTTTTCTGTGCTTATTCTCGTTTTGGTTTCCACTGTCACTTTTGCATGTACAGCTGCTTGCTGAGGCTGTATGGCTAACCAAATTAGGTGATTTATCTGAGTTTGAAATAAGAACCCTCCCTTTGATTTTGTTTGTGATTAAGGTTTTTTTTCCTTTTCCTTTTGTGTTTTTTGTTTGTTTGTTTGTTTTTTTTGTTTGTTTGTTTGTTTGTTTTTTTTTTTTTTTGACTGAGGGCTGGTTGTTTGCATTAGCCTGAGTTGGTGTTAACCTCTGGTTTTGTCCCAGGATCAGTTCCCTGTCAGGCTTCCTAAAGACTCTACCAGCAAAGTGGGTAGAACTATGTTAATAGAGAAGATCATAAGCCAACTTTCTCCCTGTAAAGAAAAACTTATTAAATACTATATTAATGTAACAGGGAGAGCAGAGTAAACAGAGATGGCCTAGTGACATGTTCACACTTAGTCTGATGAATGACCTATTCTTTATTGAACTAGATTAGCATTTTTGAGTATCTAATTCAATGCTCTCCATTCCTCTCAAAATCTCACTTAAAAGTTTTCCCAGTTTGTGATTTATTTATTTCTTAACTGGACTCTTCAAAGAGATTTAGATCACCGACTGTTCAATCTTAAAAGAACCCTTCTCTTTTAGAAAGCTAAATCATCCTACAGGGTTTTACTCCACAATATCTCTTACACCATGGCTAGTTCAAACAACCTCAAATTACATACAAAGTTCTGGTATAAGATTTTATCTTATACTCTGTCAGAGTAGAAAACAGAAAGAAGTTACAGTGTTTCTATCTGGTTTATAAGATGCTTTTAAAGGAAACTTTCTAGTTTGTTCCTTGCTTAAAGGCTCCTCAAAAGCTTGTGTGTGAGGGACCACCCATGTAGTATGTCACAGATCACAGAATTACTGATGTGCTACAGATGATACCATGCAGTTTCTTGTGTGTTAGAATTCTTTGATTCTGCTTCATGTAATTTTGTGTAGAATAGTAATAATATATGGAGGTATTCTTAATCTAGGCCTCAGTTACATGGTTTGTTGTGTGCCGTGCCGAAACTTGCTGAGCATTTATGTATGCACTTACAGCCTAATGGGAGCTCATGGAATTTCTGACAACCATATCACTAAGCATGTTACCTGGTAACCATGGCCTCAGGGCCATGTTTTGTAACATCATAAGGGCCTGAGACTGTATCACTGGAACTGAAGCTTCCTGTCCTGTTTAGTTTGTATTCGTAGAGTTCCTTGTACTCTAAACTTCAGTATGACCAGATTAATGGTTGTTCCGAAAGCACATTTATTTCTTGAACCCATGTAAAATGTTGTTTCCTTTCCCATAACCCTGTAACCATGCCTTCTGCAATTTAGTCTCTGCTGAACTGGAAACAGTGCTTTGCATTGCACTCACTCTCTGACACAGTTTGTGGTTTTCTTTACAGAATCACTAAATGCCCTAGAGGACAAAGACCTGGATGCTTTAATGGCTGATCTTGTAGCAGACCTAAATGATGTTGAACAGAAAACTTTACAAGCCCAGAAAACTCCTTCTTCCAACCAGCAAAGTACAGTCACTCAGCCTTCAACAGGCTTGAATAGTGACATTTATTCTAAAGTAAGTCCCTATGTTACCGTTACTGGACAGTTGGGGGATGATTTGCCTCCTCCACCTCCAGAACCTGAATCAGACCTTCCACCAGCACCGCCACCACCTCCTCCTGAGCCACTTACCCAGGTAAGTCTGGGTGGAACCTTATTCTAAGCATTCACTAGTTCTTGTCAGTTTGCAAGTGATATTTGGCACTGGAACACCAGTGGATCTCCCAGGTAGATACATCTTGGGAAGATTCTGCAATGATGAAACATGCATGAACTCTAGAATGAAATTTCTATTGCTGTGGCCTTAGCATAGTCTGCCCATTCCTTGACCTATTACCCATTCCTTCATCTTTCTAATCATTTTGATAGCCCAGTACAGGCATAAATCATTGCAAATGGTTTATTGTAACAGAAATATTAAGAAAACAGAAATATTAAGAAAATTTATCACTGACATTTTAAGAAGCACTAAACAGTTAGTATCTTCTTACAGAGAACTTGGTTTTGGCATCAATGCTAAGTATGGTCAAAGATCTTCCCACTTTGTGAAGATGTCACTGTGTGTGTTCATTGCAGTCTTGTGCTGTTTGTACTGATGAGAAAATTCTGTGGATGTTTCCCAGCTCCATCCCTGGCCTAAGTGATTTCTTGCAATAGGAAGAGCTGTTCAGTTGTGTAAAACTCAGCATTTGCTAGGTGACCAGGTGCAGGGATGAGCACAAGAAGTACTTCTCCTAATCCTAACACGGAATCACTCTGCTCTTCTTTGTCTTGTCTTGGAAGGAAGTATTGGAGACAATCTGCAATAGGGGAAAAATGCTCTTAAGAGGTGCCAAAGTTATCAGTAGGTACCTATTTATAACTATTTACAAATTACTGGCTTATCTGTATCTTAAAATTTCAGACTTATCACAATCTCCTCCTTGCAGAGGTGTTTTAACAACTGAAATAAAATGTGATATTTGTAGTATTTTTTTGATGTGAGGTTGTGGAGAAGCAGATAATAGAGAATTCTGCCCTGTCACAGCCTTGCAAGGAGAAGAGAAGGCATTAACAGCGTGATGCAGCCCCAAAAAAATTTAATCTGAAATCATGAAATATACAAATATATTTCTTTCAGTATTCATGCTCATAGTAACTATGATTGAGAGAAGATATTTACATTTGGGGAATGGAAATATTTTAGGGAACATGAAAAGTATCAGTCAGTTTTGCTTAAAAGCATGGTCAATTCATTGCTGTTTAAAAACCCACACAAACTGAATATGAGTCATCTCAGCATCACTGCTGCCCCTGTGTTTGGAATCATACAGCAGATATATTCAGCAAAAGGAACAGAAAATTGGATAGGAAGGGAACCTTTCTGATGACATAACAAGTGATCCACTGGATAAAGCTTCATTTGATGCATAGTACCTTTTAGTGCTGTTTGAAGACTGAAACTCATGAACATGTGGGAGAAGCTTTGCCATTTTTCTGCATCTCAAAGATAATAGTTAACTTCCCGTCTTAAAGGAATATCAACATTTGCGAAGTATCAGCTAAACACCTTCAGAGGCTGAAGTATTTTATTTAACTAGAATGACTGATATAGAGGAGATGCTATCAAGATGAGTTCTATCCATTTCCTTCAAACATTCCCCATCTTGATTTAGACTCATGATCTTTAAGGAAGTAGCAAGCTTCTAAGTAGTCTGGTTTGTAAGCTGACAAGTGTGGTCTGGAAAGGTAGCTGGTTAGGTGCGCTGAGACTGGCCAGAGTCAAGGGCTAGTAGTCAATGGTTTGCTGGCCGGTAGCAAGTGGGGTCAGCACTGGGATTTATACTGTTTAACTTTTTCATCTGTGACCTGAGTGATGACATAAAAACCCACCTGTGGATGTTCTGAAGATGCTTTTAATTGAGGGCACTGATTGTCATGATCAGTCGCAGACCTTCAATGCAAGGGAACTGGAAACATGAGGACTAGGCCAGCAAAACTCTCAGAAACCCAGCAAGGTACAAGGTCCTGCACCCGGGCTGTAATAACCATTTGTACAGTTTGAGAGATGGCAGGCTGAGCAGCAGCCCTGCTGAAAAGGAGATCCTGCTGGATACCACAGTGAATAAGAACCATGAGTGAAAGATCATCTCAGTAGAGGAAATCGGCCTCTGTTGGGAGGAGTATGGCAAACAAACGGAGAGAGTTACTGTTCCTTTCTCTTGGCACTGGTGGGCCCACTCCTGGAATACTGCACTCCATTCTAGGTGTGGAGATACTGGAGAGTGTCCAGCAGAGAGCTGGTGGAATGGCCAGAGGTGTGCAGTGATCAGGGGCCAGCAAGGACAGGCTGAGGGAGCTGGGCTTGTTTAGTCTGACAGAGGAGGCTGGGGAGGGATCTAATGACAGCCCAAAAATGCCTGAAGGGCAGATGCAAAGCTGGTGGAGCCAAATTCTTCCATGGTGGTGTTAGGTCACTAATGTGGAAGGGGCAACTGATACATGTTACAGCTTTGTAGTTTCAGACAGGACATTAGGAAAACATTTTCTACTTCAGATGGTGGTGTAGCGCTGGAACAGATGACCCAGAGAGATTCCAGATTCCCTTTCTTTGAAGGTTTTCCAAACTTTGCCAGGCAAAATCATGACTGACCTGATATAATGTTGGTGACCATCCTGCTTTGGGCAGGAGCCAGAGTGTGGACCCTCACACCTCTCTTCAAACAGCATTTTTGTGATGCTGGGATCTAAAGCTCACTGAAGTCAACAGTGCTGAAGTTCTTTCCATTAAGTGTTGTACTGAGCTAATTCTTTATTAGCTGACATCCTGCATTACCTGAGAGTCAAACAAGATTTTAGGGTGTATATACTTATGAAACACACCTGGAATTCTATATGAAAAAATAGCCAAAAGTCACTTCTCCCTCAGTTGAACCGTTCCTCTGAGACTGATCTCTAGTAATATTCCCTGGTCTCTTTCCAGATTCAGGGAATGTCAGAGAAGGATAGGAACAGGTTGTAGAAGCATTTCTAAGGGATATATTTACAGCAGTTTATTTCCTCATTAAGGCATTGGCTCTGCTTTTTCCTGCACCCTTTGCCTCATTTTATGACACAGATTATATTCAAATACTAATGGCATACCCACTGTGGCTTACTGCCCACAAAATTGCCCACAGGGCTGTTAAACAGGTTGTGGTGTGAATGATGGAGGTAATAACCATTGAAAATTAATATGGACAGAATTTATTTCAAATTAATATTCATTGTCTTGATTAGTATTTGTTTTGACATGACATTTCTGCTCAGTAGAATGAAATTCAGCTGTAAGTGGAATGTATTTTGTGTCATCAAAATCCACACTCCTGGTAGCCAGGATTCTTGATAAGTGCTTCTTGAGCCAGTCAAGGCTGAAGCTGTGTTTAACACTTCGGGTTATCCAGAGTCAAATAAGAATAGCGTTAGTCATTCCCAATGCAACCATGATATTGAGACCCTCTTTTCTAACCTTTAGGTGTGCCAAAATAAAGAAGTATGACCTTTCTTTCAGGGAAGCATAGAGCTATCTCATAAGTTTCCATCAACTCTGACATTTCTTTTTAAAACTTCCCTTAAGCTAAATAAAGCTTCTTCATTTGCTATTGACATGACTTTATGTGCTTCTGTTTAAAGATTCAGAAAATGTGGTGATGATACTGTAGCAGGTAAACAAATACTGTAGCTTGTCAAAGCATTTTTCTAATACTGCTAAAATTTTGCATCTGATAGCTTATTTCCTTTTTCTGCATGAAGTCAAAGCTTATGAAACCATGAAGGCTGTCAGGTGAGAGCTCTGTTGCACAGATTTACACAATGTGTGAACTCTGTTCAGCACAAGTCACATGCAGGTGAAACCTGAATTATACCTGCTTAAATTTTCATCAGAAAGCCTGCCCACAGCACAATCAACCACTTTGATTGAGATGCTTTTCCTGCTTGCTGCAGAGAGGTGGTAGGGGGAGGGCCACAGCATGAGAGGCTGTGTGCTTTTCCCTCTGTCAACAGTCAGCCTCACTGCAGCAGCCACCTTTGTGCAACTGCTTCTGTTCAACTACAGAAGCTTTTTTTGGATTCTCTAAGTTAAGCACTGCTGAGCTATAGCAATGCAAATTTCCACACCTGCAGAGAAAAAAAGAGATATTTTTAACTGATTGCATGGTATTTATAGTGGAGAATTTGATAACAGGAAACATGCTTGAAGCAGTGATAAAACAAAAGATGTTTAGTTCAGCGGGAGGGATGTCAGTCAGGAGTACATTAGCTACTGTTGAACATGCCTCACAACTTGGGATGAATAGGATGACCTTCTTTGCTCTTTCTTTGCTATGATTCAATGATATCTCTGTAACAGGGAAGTGATGACAGTGTGATTAGGCCTGGTTTCTTGCATTTGCATATTCCATGAGTTGCAGCCAGTTCTCTTGGTACGAAGACCACTAAGATTTTGACTTTAGGGTACCAAATAGAGGCTGAAGATAACAGAGAAAAATCTTCTGTGGAAGCAGGACAGGAACTTTCTCCCACAGTCCTTGATTGGAAGTTGGGTGCCTCTGAGTAGTGTAGCACAAAATCCTACCCCTTTAAAACAACGGAAACTGTGAAAGTAAGAGAGCAACATGGACAGCAAAAATCAGCAAAGAGGCAAGAAAGCAAAGACAAGACAGTCTTCAATAGAGGCAACAGGGATGTAAATTTGGAAATAAACCAAACCCTCCAGTAGTAGTAAGAGTCCAAGGCAGCCCCAGGAACCACAGTCACTTCCTGTCCAGTGTGTGCTTTTCCAACTCCATATGTGACTGGAGAAGTCTTCTGGAAGAGAGATGGCATAAAGGAACAGTCCCAATCTATACAGCAGTCACAGAGGTGACAGTAGGCACTGGCATTTGGTACATGTACCTACAATTCTCAGCACCTGGGGATCCATAGTCTTCTTGGATCACAAACTTCATTGATATGAAGAGAGAGGCATGATACTGATAGAGCTGCTTTGTAAAAGGAGAGCTGGGTGATACTGAGATTTTGGGGATTCTTACTGTGGCATTCAGCAAAAGCTGGAATGAATTTGTGTGCTCTATCTGCGTCTGTGTTAATATGAATAGGTCCGTTAGTAGAATAAAAAGCCATAGTATCATCCAATTAATAGAGGTGTTCCTCTCAGTAAGTATCTGTGCAGTAAGAGATCATACGTGGCAAGTGAAAGAATTCAAATAAATTAATGTACTTAACACAGAGTATAAAATTATAAGCAGTGTAATTGCAAGCCAAATTTTCAGTAAAATCCTACAAATTCTAGTTCTCTTAACCCTATTGAGAAGCGAGTTTTCTTCCAAGCAGCTGCATCCACAATGCTATTTCACTCAGGCTAGATCTTCCTTCACCTTCTCTTTTGTATCAACTGTACGTACAGACATAGAAGAGTCCAGTTTTCAGGCCTTCCTGTAGCATTTGAGATCATGTAAGAACTATATGACTGAGCAACAGCAGGAAGCACTGGACTTGTAAATCAAAGCTTTTGCTGAAGGATATTATGTCAAGGAAAGCTGGGGATTATCTGTATATGTGGAGTTTGCTGTGACAAGCCTTATCTTCAGGATATAAGTACCAAGAAACAACCCTTTTCAAGTGAATGTAAATTGCTGAGATTACTTAATAAGAAATATACCAAATATCTTGTGTCTTTTCAGGAAGAACTAGAGGCAAAGGCTAAAGCTGACAAGATTAAACTTGCATTGGAGAAACTGAAGGAAGCCAAAGTTAAAAAGGTGAGCCTTAACGCAGTAAGTGCTACCATAAGAGCTACCACCTAAGTATCTGTTAACATTCTTCATAATAATGAAGTTCTTACAAAAATGACTAGGCTTTTCCATATTTTATCTGTAAAGATATTCTGTGGAGCTCTCATTATCCACCTCGAGAGAACTCTCTGGGAGAATGCTACCTCCAAGGGGCTTATGTTTTAGAGGACTTGGAAAGTGCTGTCTCTTTCTCTTTTTTTCACTGTTGGGGCAAAGCTCACTGTTCTGATAAGTTGCTTTAGAGAAAGTGGAGTGTACATGAAAACGTTGCTTACTTATGCTGTGCTGATTCCAGGAGTATTAAACTTTTCTTTTACAGTGGATGTGGATTTAGCAAATCCCTATTAAATTAATGAGGGTCTTCTTGCTAAATCTTTTCACAGCAGTGTAGTAATGTACAAGGATAATAGAAATTATTTTAGACCAACAAATTAGAAAGCTTCCAGCCAGTGTCTGCACCGTGCTGCAGTGTGCCTTGTAATTATGCCCACTCATCTTAAACTAGTGTTGCAGCTGAACTTAACAGAAGCTGCAGGTGTTCAGTAACTCTGAATAATGGATGTGAACTAAAAACAGTCATGACCTTTCAGTCTTGCTCAAAGGAAGTGGGAAGTGCTGGAGCTTGCAGAACTTCCAGGAGGAATGGAAGCTTCCAGTAAGTTTGAGAATGTCCAGACTTGAGATGGTTCCCACAGAACACTTTATGTTCATGTACATATGCTACTTCTGAGAGAATGTCTTGAGAGGATTTCACCAATGCTGACTTTGTAAAGCTCTATAACTAAAGTTATGACTGCTCATTGGTCACCCTCTTTTCCTTGTAGTGTTAGTAATTCTCCTTTGGGAGACTTTTTTTTCCCCAACTTTTTTTCCCACCCTGAATATTTGGAAACAAACAGCAGAAGTAAGGTTCAATCTTGTGACTGTATTGCTATAATGAAATTACTATGTCATTCTTGAATTCGAAATTGACAAAATATTGTCAAGAAAACTGGTTTTCTCTCCTTTACCAAAAGTGGAGGGCAGAGGGCAGGGATGATGGTGAAAAGCAAGCTCGCAGCCCTGGACTTCAGGAGAGCAGACTTTGGCTTCTTCAAAGATCTGCTTGGAAGAGTCCCATGGGATAAGGCCCTGGTGAGAAGAAGGGACCAAGAAAGCTGGTTAATATTTAAAGATCACCACCTTCAAACTCAAGAGAGTTCCATCCCAAAGGAAGATGATCAGGAAGTGTCATGAAGATGATCAGGAGTATCTCTCCTGTGAGGAAAGGCTGAGATAGCCTAGGGAAGAGACGGCTCTGTCTGGTGCTTGTCTATCTCTAGAAAAACCTCAAGAGAGGGTGCAAAGAGAATGGAGCCGGGCTCTCTTCAGTGCTGCCCAGTGATGGGACCAGAGGCAATGGGCACAAATTGAAACACAGGAGGCTCTGAACACCAGAAGACACTTCTTCACTGTGAGGGTGGCTGAGCATGGCACAGGTTTCCCAGGCGGGTTATGGAGTGTTCCTCCTCGGAGATAATAACAAACCATCTGGACAGGGTCCTGGCCAACAGGCTCTAGGTGGCCCTGCTTGCCCAGGCGACTGGGCTGGACCTCCAGGGGTGCCTTCAAATCTCAACTGTTTTGTGATTCTGTGAAGGTGGAAGCTGCATGCATGTTTCTGAGCAGTCAGTTAAAACCAGACAAAAATCCCCTTTTGCCTTAGACATGTTATATTATGCATGTACAACATTTCTTTTTCTCTGTAATCTGCACTATGGCTCGGCTTATTTTACAGAAGATTCTTCTTACAAGGATTGGAATCAAAACAAGTTCATGTTACATAAGTTTTGTTACATTTGTTTCTGCTTTTCAGAGATAGTGTAAATTTTCTCTTGGGGATCATAACTCTGCTTCTACCTGACCTTTTACACAGATTGTCTCTACAGAACCAAAGCTTCTTATGCACACATTTTTAAATAAAGAGCTATTTAAACAAGACTATATGGAAAAGTTCTCCCAACTCACCAGCAATGTACAGACTTTGTAGAGAATTATTCTACTGTTTTCCGTACTAATGGAGCATTTTATGTACTTTCATATAATGTATTTCCAGTTCTATAATATTTTATGTACTTCAGCATTTTCTTGCATTGTTCCTCTCTGAAGAAGGTTCACTCTGTTTCTTGTTTAACAAATACTTTGCCATATAAAGAAGTAATGAGTGTCCTAGGTTAATTTGGTCAATGTAAGTAACTCATAAGGGGAAGAGGAGGGGCAGTCACTGATCTTTTCTCTGTGGTAGCCAGTGACAGAACCCTAGGGAATGGCCTGGAACAGGTCCCCTGGGGAAGTTGTCACAGCACCAAGCCTAACAGAGTTCAAGAAACATTTGGACAATGCGCTTGGGCACATGGTGTGACTCTTGGGGTTTTCCTGTGCAGGGCCAGGAGTTGGACTCGATGATCCTGATGGGTCCCTTCCAACTCAGCATATTCTGTGAACTCATTTGTTTTCTTACTGATGACTGTTGGACTATGGCCATCTTAGTACAATCCAATTTCAGGTTATTCTGTTGGCATGGCAAGATTCTTCCGTTCTTTTTCTATTTAAAACTAAATTTTCCACATTTGTAGCTTGCATTAAGGACACTCTGTCCTTTTGTACTTGGTTTCCCTATCAAGCATTTTCCTTAATTGCAAATGTAGTAGATTTAGAGAAGAGATTAACTTCTGCTTTTGCTCCATAGCAATTTCACCTCTCCTGAAGTCGTGCATAGGACAAGGTTCAATTTTATTTTTAGAGAAAAGGTCTTTTGTTTTGGTGGCATTATAATGTGAAAACTTCTCTGCTTTTTTATCCTCTCAGCTTGCTGTGGGACAGGATGCCTTTGAATCAGTAATAACCTTCAGCCTTAAGCTTTCTTGTCTGTGTTAGCAGATTCAGACTAGTCTTCTTCGTGCTTCTGAAATTAACTGACTCTCCTGTGACTTTGTTCTCAGCTTGTTATCAAGGTGCACATGTATGATAACAGCACAAAGTCTCTAATGGTGGATGAGCGTCAGGTGGCACGGGATGTTTTGGACAATCTCTTTGAGAAAACCCATTGTGACTGCAACGTCGACTGGTGTCTGTATGAGATGTACCCAGAACTGCAGATTGGTAAGTGGTGTAGTGACACAGCAGATAGCAAATAGATATAGTGCTGGTAATCTTGAAAGATCAGGTAAATGTTGGTAATCTTGAAAAGATAATAACTTTCCTCCTGCCCATGTGTCCCCTGGCACTGGAACATCATAGACTCTAAGCTGAGGGATGCTGCAGGAATATATTTGGTCTGTTCTTGCTGTAGAAATGAGTCCATTCAGCTGTGCTGTGACCTGCAGAAGGCTCCTTGCTTGTCACCATTTCCATTATTTTACACAAAATGAAGGGGCCATGTGAATTTCAAGGTGATGACAAATCCAAATAACAATACTCAAATCTACTTTTCGAAGAGAGGATGCAGTGCTGGAGTGCTGTCTGCAGGCATATATTACATACTGGCCAAACAAATGTCATTAAACAAGACTCTGTGAGAAGTGTTTCAGTCACTTCTAATGCTTTTCACTTGTGGTAATCATTTTCTTAAGTGTAGCTGTGTGCAGGGTATTCTGTGATGGGGCTGCAGCTCTGCTCTGGTAAGTTATGACTTATGGAGTAATTAACCTGGCCTCCAGGTCCGAGGAAACAGCTGTGCAAAACTTATAAATTGTTCTGTGCAACATAATGAGTCTTGTTTGAAAAAGGCATCAAGGTTTCTTTCATTAAGAACAGAGTATTCTCTAATTGTAAATTATTTCAGAATATTTTTATTTTCCAGACTGAAAAGGTATTGACATCAAAAGGAAAAGGAAAATTGCTACAGCTTTCTTTCAGACTCACATTTGACCTAGAGAAATGGGAAATTGTCAAACAGCCTTTAACAAACACAGTTTACAGTCTCCCAGCAGAGATGAGAAAATTTACAAATAAAGTCAAATATCAATATTGCACTTTAAAAGAACTCCAAGTGTAGTCATTCTGCTAAACTAAATGAAAGAAATTTAAAAAAACTGGAAAAAATCCTGATGGGTCATGAGCAAGGAGATGCTCATCTGCTTGTAAGAGTGGCACAGAAATTTACTGCCAATCTGTTCTTGCTACTTGATTAAGATAATGATGCTGCATTCTTTTGTACCTGCTTATCTTAACTAAGGAAAGACTGGAAATGTCATTTGACCCTAGAAATCTCACAAAAGTCACTGAATAATTTTGGAGTGTTTTCCAGTCTTAGAAAGTTGCTCCCTTTTGTCCAGTATGACTTGGATGAACGTGTCTGAGAATTAGGATGACAGCACATAAAGAGATTGTTTTCTGAATCTCCATAGTCATGAAAAATAATGTACTTGTGTGTCTTCATAATCTGGATAGACATTTGAATTTCCCATCATGCAATTAAAACTGAAGGTATCAGGGAGATTGTTTGCTACAAACATTGGGGTTAATGCTAAGAATTTTTTTGTAGAAATTACTTGTGCTGCTTTAGTCCCAGCTAATACTAGGTGCTTTTGGTTAGTGTTAGGGTATTAGTATAGGAAGGAATTACTCTCATAATGAATAAAAATTATTTTAAAAGCCAGGACTGAAGAAAAGTACCAAAGGAAATAAACCTGTATGATCAAGAAAAAAGGAAAAGTCTATTAACTCCTGATGTAGTGATCTATTACCAGGTCCAGATCTGCTGAGAATGGAGCCTTTTTGTTTGCAGAAGGCAGTTTCAATATGAGTGGAATGGTGCATGTTCTTTCTTCTGCTTCCAATGCACAGCAACATGTAGTTAATTTTGTTCAAAACCAGAAGAATGTGAGCTATTCTTTATTCTTGTCAGTATACTTCTTGGCTGTTCTAGATAGCTTTATTACTATGAGCACAAAGACAGAACTTTTCTGCACTTCATCTTTCTGCCTGCTTTCAACATCAGAATTAAAGAGAATAAAATTACTTTTACTTTAAGAAGCAAATCTGAGCAGCAAATATTTCTTGCTGAACTGAAGGTCCAAGCTAATTTTTTGTCACAAGATCCTTGACAGGTTGTCTTACATATAATGTTATTTTGAAAGACTATCATTGCAAATAAAATAAACTACAATTTTAGATTAATTACATGTTAAATATCACTGATAATCGCAGTAGTGAGATGGTGATGTAACACTGGGCTGTACCTACCAGCATGTATTTTGCAGTAAAGACTATTGTCTTAAAAAAGGCATCCAGATTTAACTTGTTTTCGGAAAAATAATTATTAAAAAGACCCTCCTGGGGATAATAAAATCACACCTTTCATACAAGAAAATCCTGGTGCAGCAAATGAGCAAACAAAAATATATGTGGCAAAAATTAGTGTTACTATCTGAGAATTATTTGATGGCTATCTTGAACTATAAGGTACTGTTCACCCTTCAAACTATTAACTGGGTTTTATACTGTGCTTTCTATTTCCAGTGCATTGCAGAAGTACCAGTTGCTAAATGAAGGATGTTTTGTTGGTGGTGTTAAAAGTTACCATGTACATGTGAACTGGTCCTGAAGCTAATCGCATTCTGTGAATTTAGTTAATTCACAAAATATAGGTTGGATGGGATGTACTAAAACCTTGTCAAAAGTAACAAGTGTTGAAGAAAGCCTACAAAGTGTATGCTCTGTTACCTCCTCTGATGCTCGGCCAATCTAGGGCGTTGGAAGATGTGATCATCACAGACCACTGAAATGGGAGTACAGCTGTTCCCAGGAAACTGCCAAAATTGTACTGAAAATTGGAGCTGGGTGAATTCCCTATCCCAGTACTGAATTTGTAGAAAAGTGCAGGTTGGGACCCTCCAGAATGACCTGTCAAGTTATGCTGAATTCCTTTTCCTTTGAAGGAGGTTTTATGTTACTGTTCAGCTACTTTATATAGGTGAAACTAAAGAGGAAGAGATCGGAGTTACCTAGTCTCACCATACTCTGTGGCTTTCCTGGGTGGAGGACTGGGCAGACCAGGAAGGAACAGAGCTGACATTAGGTCTCTCACATCCCTGGTAAGGTTTCTAACTACAGAGATGCTGGTTGAACCAGTATATCTTCACATCAATTCTCAGTCTGTCTTCATATTTTCTCTGTTTTACTATTTGTGCTTTTAAATACAATTGCTTGTATTTATTTTATTTTCAGTGCACAGAATTCTTCCTGCTGACAAAAAGCAAATTTTCACTGTAAAAGAAGTAAAGCAAAAAGACAAGGAAATACATTTTTACTTTTTTTTTTCGTTTCATTAGCCAAAGTGAATATATATCCTTTGTACCTCCCCCCATCTGCAATACTGCAAACATTAAAAAACCCAAAATCAATCAAAAGCTGAAAGTCATGAAAAACATGGGTGTAACCATCTACTCCTGGTGGGTCACTGTTTCCATCCCTTGCAGTCTTCAAGCAACAGAGATGCAGGAGGAATCCAGGAGCATGGCATAGCTACATAAGGCATCTTCTGTAGCTGCTTTGCCCTTTCATGTGACACGATTTCATGTGGGTTTTGCTCCCGTCTGTGCAGTGGAAAAGACTGCTGGACTGTCCAGCCCTGAGTGAACATCAGATAATGATTGCATTCTTACACAGGAATTTCTGCAGGCTCAGGAGAGGGGAGGAACAGCTTCAATGTCTTACATTATCTTCTCTGTCTCTCCAGAAAGGTTTTTTGAAGACCATGAAAATGTTGTTGAAGTGTTATCAGACTGGACTCGAGACACTGAGAATAAGATTCTGTTTTTGGAAAAAAGTCAAAAATATGCTTTATTTAAAAATCCCCAGGTAAGCTAACAAGGTATTTGGATAAGAGTCAAAACTTAGGTCATTTAGTCTGCATGCTGCCTATTGCATTAATAATTTGCTTTCAGCTCTCTCAGTTCAGAGTTAGAGAAAGCAAAACTTGTATTTTCAACAAAAAATCCACCAGGATGTTGAATGCAAGGATGTAAAAATTGCAGTTTTGTATTTTTTTGCTGATACTATTTTAGAGTCCTGTCTGTGGAGGCAAAAACTGAAGCATGTAGTTCACCTCTAGTACAAGCTACTGCTTGGGCACAGCTCTTAGAACTGGGTGAGATGGCACAGCTATGAAAACCTGGCCTTTGTTATTACTACAGCTTCTCCACTACTCCTGCTGATGAATATCAACATTTTCTTGAAGGTCCAGTTTTTGCCAGTTGTACATGAAACTTCATAAAGCGTATACTGAGTACTGCAGAGGATTTACTGGATTTTGTTTATACTAAGGAGAATTGGATGAATGGTAACTTTTGCACATTAGCTTTGTAGAGGAGGGTCTGCACACTGAATTGCATCAAATTATTTAGATAGGTATATACACAAATGGTTTTATTTCTTGTGCTATGTGGTTGAACCTGTATGTACAAGCATCCTAGAACATACAGTTGCTGGATTCTGGGGCACAAGATCTTTTCCCCATGTCAGCTGACTGTTAACTCCCTGAGCATCTGGTTTGTTCCTAAGAGCCGCAAGAGAAAAATGAGCAATTCAGCATTGCCGAAAAAAATGAGGCAAATATGTAATTTGGCAGCAAATCTCACCAAGCTGCTCATTAGGAAGTTGCTTTTTTATAGAATGAGCCAATGTTTCAAATAAAAACTGCGGAAAAGAAGTCTCCTTCATTGACATAAGTATCCACAGTCAGGAAAGGAAAACTTATCCAGCAGTGTACATGGATTAATGTTAATTTTTAGTATGAAACAGCAAAGCCAAGTTTGGAAATAAAATATGGTGGCTCAAAGTGTCGTCGTTTCTAGAGCACATAAACTTACCCAGCAGCAGAGGTTCGACTACACCTTTGATTCGTACACTGTAGTGTTGTTTGGGCAAGTGGCTTAGGGCAAGGCTCTGAACCTCAAACAGGAAGTAAAACTTCAATGAATATTCTGCTCTGATGAATATTGCATTTTGGTTGCAATGAAATTTAGAAACAAATGTGACCTAAACCAAAACCAAACCAAAGTGTAACTCTGTCCTCGTGTCTCAGCTGGATCTGGACACGTCTGCAGTCATTGAGCTTTAGGCCCTGTGTGATAAGCTCTAAAATGAACAGTCTAAGGAATCTGGATCAATTGTGACTATCACACTATTGAAATATTTTGCCAGTAATAAAGTCTGACCATCTGTCAGGCGTGGTAAACTCAAACATTGTGAACGGGGAGAACAGTACAGTCATATCAGCACTTCATGGCAGAAAGTAATCAGTACTGTATAGAGCTCACACTTGATACTGAAACATGGTAAAATACATGATCTGCAGTGGGTCCCTGAGAAGGTAAACCAAGTGGAAATGCTGAATTGTGGGGGGTAGGGTGTATGATTACATAGCTAACTGCTTATGGAAATTACAGTGTAACCAATGGGAAACTAAAATCTTGTGCTCTGAGACTATCCTCAGTATATTCAACCTCCTTCTAGCTCAATCAAGGCTGCCACATAAAACTCATTTTGGGAGTACAGAAATTGCAGAATGCTTTCTTTGACACACCCAGTGGTGCTAATGCAGCAGCAGTTGAATTCCTTGTTGGTTTTATTTCGTGCTCATTCTGTTGGAAGTGTTTTGTGGAGACCTTACAGTTTTTTAACTTGCAGATATTTTTCTGGGGAAAAAAAGGAGGCAAATTCCAAAGGTGGCCAGGTGTCTACAGTTTATTCTTTGATGAATTAGTGATACATAATTTTCATTACAGAGATTTGACACAATTAAGTGCTTTAAAAAAATCTTTAAAAGATTGGCAGATGCCTTCCTAAAACAAGTGGACCTCAGGAGAAGGTCTGTGACCTGTGCCAGTGTTTATTGTTTCTTTCTGTGAACTTTTCTAAGGGGGAATTGAGGTTCAGAAATGCAGGATTTATTCTGTATGTGCTGGCAGTATGATGCTCAGTTAATGCCAGTGGCTCTTCTTGAAGATTGTCATTCTTGTCATGCAGCACTTGGTAGTATTTTTCTGCAGCTTTGTTTCTGAAATATTTTTAAAAGTGTTTGGAATACCTGTTAGAAAAAGCTTCTGCAAAAATTCTCAGGTGTCCCCCTCACCATGAAGACAGGCACACTTTTGTCCTCTGCTCACTGTGGTATAATAGACCCTGCAGGGAACTTGCAGTAAGACTGTTCCATGAATGCCATCAGTGACTCATCTGCAGAGAGGGAGAATCACAAGTCTGTGACTAAAGAGTGAAACAAAAATACATACTGTTACATGGGCAAATAAGGAGAACCTTTATAACATTGGAAAGGTGATGCTTTGTCATATGGTTGAGTGATGCTGGTTTTCTCCTGAAAGGAAAGGTTTTCAGGTCTCAACACGTCTTTTCAAAAGACTCAAAGAATAATTCTCAGCCAAAGGATACTCTAAAAGGAAGAAAAATGAAGGAAAATGGTTGTTTTTAAGGTGTAGCTGAATCTAAACTCCTTGCTGTAAATGCTGGTCATACTCCTAGAACACTGTATTTTACTTCTGTTTGCATGAACTTCAATTTCCTGTGTTTTTCTTTTGATAAAATCAAACAGTCAAGGCAATGCCACCTGCACGTGCGTGCATTTGTTTGTTTTATTGTTATTGGATGGTATATATGAAAGTTATTGAAAGTCTGTACAGTGAGTAGTTTGTGCTTTTGCTCCCTCATATGTAAGCCAAAAGCCAGAGCTACACCTTCTAATGGAGAACTCATACACTGAATTGATTTTATTTCTTCTGAAAAGCAAGAGTTCTCAACAGTGTCAGAAGGAAGTGGAGTAGGAATTTGTAATGTCTTTCATAACAAGACAGCTATAGCTATATATATATATATCATGCTTGAATATTTATATGCTATCCACCAGGTGATACTTTTGTTTTTCACCAGCTTGGCCACATTTATGAATCAAGGTTTTCCTTTTGTCACCACTGTTACCCAGTTATGAAAACGTAAAAGGGTGTCAGGGAGCCTGGTTATTGAGTATGCTGGCAAAAGTGCAAAGAAATAGAAGGGAGAAAAGGCAGGTGTTTTTCACTGTACTCCCACTGTTTAGTAATCTTAATTTCTTTTTGGGGTTTCAAAAGAGCTTTGTCTTTAGCTTCATGTATTTTTCACTTTCATGATCTTCAGAGCAATTATAGGTATCTTCTAACATTTTTAATGTGCAGTTTTCTAGGGGATGCACCATGGTATGAGTTGCAGATATGACTGCGTTCTGTTTTATTTTTTCTGCACAAACCCTGCTGCATTGAGTAGCAGTTGCAATGATCTGAAATGAGATGTGAGCTGGCCAGTTCTTGTCTCATATTTTTTGCAGGTTGGATGAGCATAAGCAGGCAGCCCATTGCTCAAAGAAGGTAGTCATGAATATGAAGCAGCTGCCTTGTTTTATGCACACTGTCTGACCTGTGCTGTTGTGGATTTTTCAGATCTTCTGGAAAATCAGTTTCAAGAGCTTGAAAGCAAAAATACAACCTAAGTGTAAGAGGAAGCAGAGGGAGTATGCTGTCTTGGAGCACCTGTTTTTTTGCTATGTACTGACAAGTATTTGCTGCTGCATTCCCACTTGGATGGGTCTGTGTATGGAAAAAAGTGAAAGGTGTGAGAGAGGCGCTATTTCTAAATGAAAATTCTCTTTTTGAATATAGAGAAATAAGCACCAATCAGAGAGTTTGATAGTGCAGTAGTTAAGGCTACTGTTTCTACCACGATCCAGGTTTGCTTTGCTTACATGCCAACATAGATGTTCTTGGAAACTACTGAAAATGCTTTCTGTCTTCCACTGTTTGAGGGTTATACAGTGCAGAGAGATACAGCCTGATATTTTTTTTAACCTGCCTTTCCACACAAAAGGAGATGGCTGTATCCCTAAGTGGAAAGGTTGTATGCATAAACTTGTCTTTTGAATGTAAGAAACAGTTAATTCTCAAATCTGTAGATATTTGTAGAAAGCCGCCCTGTAGCTACGTCTTGTCTCATTAATGACCTGACATCCCAAACCAAACATGCGTTTCCCAGTGGTGTCCTCAGAGAGGAAAGAGCTTGCCTTTTATCATGACCTCTGACTACTGGACTTGAAATGACCTCTTCTGGACACATGTGGTTTGCCTCCCCTAGGACAAATGCTTCCGATCAAAAATAGAAGACCACACAGTGATAAAACAAGTACAATGTACAGTCTGTTCCCCAGGTTTTTGGCCACTGACAAATAATAAGTACCACGTACTTCCAGATTTCAGAACAGAGACATAAAGGAAGTAATCAGTAATAAATGAAGTATGTGTCGACAGGTGAAAGATGACAGTGTACATCTGTGTAACATTGGGTTAGGTGACAGAGCCCCGTTTTCCTAATGAAAAAGCTGTGGCATTAGAGATCCAGCATGGATATCCTTACAAGCTTTCTCTTTTTACTACTGATTGTGTCAGTACAGGGTGGTCTGGGCTTCTGCTAAATAAATGCCAGATGCCTGAATGTGAATCAGTTGTAATCAGAGGAGCTTTGTTTTCATATTATCGATCCACAGAAGGCTGACTGAGTCAGATGGATGCTCTCCCCACTAGTAGTGATGAGCCAAGCCTTGTTGAGACAGTGATAAGGTGTACTTACCTTGGTAAATCTTCATTGTGTATTTTAGGGGTTGTATTATGTCTTTTAAATGATCTAGAGAAGAAGCCTTACAGCTTGCATGTCCCTCTACTTTCCAAATCCATCCCAGGGTCTGGAGGCCCAGCCCAGCCTGACAGTGCCCTCTGAGGTTTCAGGGCTGCAATAATGCTGCCTGTCAAGAAGAGCTGTTGCATGTGCACAGAGCACTGAGCTGCAGCTGCTCAGAGCAGTATCTTTTTTTCAGAGGCATTGTCACTCAGATCTATGGTTCTGGACTACATAGGCAGGCATCGCTCTCGGGATTGTACTGAGAACACACTTTTAAGTGGGTTTTGTTTTGAGCTGATTTGGATTTTTTTCGACTCTGAATATTGTCTTTAGATTTAGCTGCAAAGCTGTGGTCCTTAGTGTTTGCTTACCTTCAGCTGTGGACTAAAAATATGTCGAGGCAGTCTGAAGCCAGGTGCATTTCCTCGGGTAACTGTCTATTGTATTGAACATTAAAGTTTCTCATACCATAGACATGGTATCAGCATAGGCCAAATTGCAGGTGTCTGCATTTCTGAACTCCCCTGCCTGACTTAATGTGAACTTTTAAGAAAGTGGTTTTTAAAGAACTGGTTTTGAGATCCAGACCTCTTCTGCTTCCTCTCCTGGTGCCCCTCCAAAAACGGTCTGCTCTGAGGCTTGCATTCTGGCAGACAGCTGTTCACAGCACTGCTTGGAAAAGAAGATGTGGTTGTGTGGAAGAGCAGGGTTTCACTTCAGATAAATTGCATTGCTGTAAATGTGGTCTGCTGGCAGGGCAGATTTCCTGTGAGTTTCTTTCTTTGTTATACTGTGGCAACAGTGTGTTCCTTCATTTACACACTTCTTACTTGTATTTTGGTAATGTTTGCATTTATGTTGCGGTTTAGGTGTTAAGGCATGTAAATATGTTGTCATTTTCTCATAGTCTTGAGGCATGAAAAAATAGAGATGAAAAATCAGACAAACTGCAAAATTACAAATCATAAGAACTCTTGAGTGTTACCACTCTGGCCTCAAGGCCACGGATCCAAGTGCTGCTTGATGCAGCCATCCTTGATCTCACTGCTTCCTTCACACCCAGCTGCCTTACAGTCTGCACGCAGCTGGCTCTGCTTGTCTGGTCCTGCTTGCTGTGAAGCAAAGCCACTGCACATGCTCCAGCACACAAGTCCTAGCATCCTTCCCACTTGTGAGAACTTGCACATATGTCCAAGTGCTGTCCTTCTGTCCCTGTGTACAATGCGGATGGATGCAGACTGGTTATTGCTGTTTAACAGTGGGTGAACTTGTTTTGATGGGTGAGCATGTCCTTGAGGCACTGTGGTTCCTTGTTTGTGGGGCAGGCAGGCACCGGGTCCTCTGAGGGCAGCTGCAGCTTCACAGCCCTCTGGCACAGAAACAGAGGAGTGCAGGCTTTACTTTCAGTAGGCTGGAGCATGTGTGCCAAGATATATCATGGTGATAATTTCTTCAGATTTATTCTAGATTTTTGAACAGTTTCTTCACGGCATAAAAGTACTTTGAAGAGCGTGATGGGGTACAAAAGTAGAAACTTTGGATAAAGGCTTTGGCATATAAGCACTTCAACTAAAAATTAAGAGCTGAGTTATATCCAGAGTCCAAGATATGAGGCAAGCAATTTACTAAATTGGGTTGTAGGGAAAATGCTTTCTAGCCTTTTGATACTACATTGTATTCATTGTATATCAGCATGCAATCAATGTTAGATTCTCTACCTAATAAAACCTGTAACAATATAGGAAGCAGTGAAAATTGGAATGCTAAAACCCAAACCCATTGATCCAGACAAACAGCCAAAAACATAAGCCACAGGTTTTAATTTTTGGAGGCTATATATACATGGGCAAAAATAATCTTGTGTTACTTTTGAATTATATTCAGAATAAATAATTAAAATTCATGATTAAACTTTCCTGTAAGAAGAGTCCATAAGCATATGTCTCTTGCACCTGCTGATTGGGTACTCAGTATTGAAAGACTCAGTAACTATTGAGTGAGTTTGTAGCAATCTAGTTAATTGTATTGCTGGCTTTATAATGAACATGAATTTCTTTTGTGTCTTTATCAGAATTTCTACCTGGCAAACAAAGGGAAGAAAGAAAGCAAAGAAATGAATGATAAAAACAAAGAGGCTTTGCTGGAGGTAAGCCAACTTACTAGGCTGAGGATGCAAATGTCGCCAAAACTCTGCCATCATCAGCATTTAGTTCTTTGTGGGAAATAGTGTAACAGGAAGTTCTGTGATCACTGGTGTCTTTGTATCTCAGGTTTAATATGTCAACTTTCTTCTGCATCTGCTGCTCCTCATTAAAAATGCAGATTGTTCACTCTTAGGCCAGCCCTTGGGACTTTTTATTGTTAGTAAGGTTGATGAGTACCGAACAATTATCTTTAGGTTAGAAGTGGATTTACTTCTCAACGTATTAGCTGTACTACAATAGAAAAAGACCCATTCACTTTTCCAGAAAGTCTGTTTAATCTCTTGCCTTTCCTGCTCAAGTATTGCTTCAGATGTATGCTTGAAAGAGAAAAATCCAGAGCTATGTGAAAGAAAAGATTACCACAGTTCTTCAGCCAAGCAGTTTGGTAAAAGTTCACAAAGGAAATACTTTTCTCAGGTGACTGAGGAGGACTCACATTTCAAAATTAGTGCATCTCATGAAGGCACCAAATGTTAACCAGCAGAAGTTGTGGTGAATTCTGAATGAAAACATTAAGTGATAAGTGGGTTGGCATTAAAAATTACCCAACAGTGGGTCCTCCAAGCAAGCAATTAGTATATCTGATTAAACAGTGTTTTAAATGCTAGCATGTATTTCAAAGTGAAGGCAGAGACTGAGCTGTTTTTAGAGCTCTGAGAAGTCTCTAAAGAACCTCTCTACCCAAGTATTTCTCTACAGAACCTATAAATACTGCAGTGGAGAAGAAACACAACAACCAGCCACTCTGTCCTATAGCCTTCACTGAGCACATCTGTGTCTAGTTAAAAGTCTTTTTAGGTTTTTGCTTGACCCTAAAAGGTGGAGGTTTTGCAACCCTTCTTTATCAGTGTGAGCACCAACATTAGCTTGGAAAAGTTTCCGTTGCCTGTCTAAGGTGTTCATCTCCCTAGTAGCTGCATTCCCTATGTTCATATGTTCACTGTCACAAGAAATGTCTTTCTTTTTCAAGGGAGCATTTTTCTGCTATGTATTGATAGGATTGTGCTTAAATGGATTTATTTTGTGCATTATTATTCTTGTTGCACAGGAAAGCTTCTGTGGGACATCTGTCATTGTGCCAGAGCTTGAAGGGGCCCTTTATTTAAAAGAAGATGGAAAAAAGTCCTGGAAGAGGCGTTATTTTCTTCTACGAGCTTCTGGAATTTATTATGTACCCAAAGGAAAAACCAAGGTCAGGAAGCCAGATAATCCTTTTAGCAATAAAACAATTCATGGAGGTGAAAGTATAGAACTCCCAAGGTGACATTTGAAGAGCACAGTCTGGTGCATCTGAGAGGGTTGAGGTTTCCATGGTTCAACTTTGACTACACCAGTTGTGCAAATACTAGAGTGTAGTCACTGAATCCTGTCACATTTCTCTCCTTTTGATTTCTAGGGACAGATAAAAGCATTAATAAAATAGTGCTCCTCCGGGAAGCAGGAGGGTAAAGAAAAACAGCATTGCGCCTGTCAGCTGGTGGTGTGCTGCCAAAATGCTTCACTCTTACATGAGTTCCCTGTGAAAGTATGTCTAAAAAAGTTGTCAAGTAAACCAATTTCTTGTCACAAAAAAGGTAGAATTTTACTTTGTTTTATACTGACTTTCTGCACTAGTAACCAGCATAGGAAATGCTGTACTTTTTTAATACAGTGATCTGTACCTAGAGAATGTGTTGTGCCTTTTATGGCTTTTTAAGAGGCCCTTTGTGTAGGAAGAAGTGAGACAGAAGCATCTACCTGGCTGAATCACATTCCCTGACATTTAGTATTACAAGATATTTAAAGAGTCTGAACAGCCAGCACTGGATGTATTGCACATAAGGGCAGCTGACTTTTCATTTCCACAGTGATGAGGTAGAACGGTGGATTCTGGGACTGGTGGTTATTTTTTTGTGTTCTGAAAACCATTTCTGTTACCATTTGCAGCTGTGATAATGCTTTGTATTTAGAAATGCTGCTGCTGCTGGTGAGCTTTACTGTTGTGCTTTGTAACTTAAATTTTCTGGTATTTCCTGACTAAATTACAAAGGAAAAAAAGATTTATCTTGCAAAGGAATGTTGTGCTGCTGCTCCAGTGACCTGTGTTTATAATCAAACGACAGTGAAATACAGATCACCTTGCTGCTTTCACAGCAATTTATTTTGACTTTACCTGACCCTGAGATAATGGCTTTCATGCCTCAAATCAGGTTGTACACACAACATCCTATCAATTAGGATCTAGAATGCTATTTAGAAGGCACTTAAGGTGGAAAAAGTGTGAGAACAGTCAAATGCCAAGTCCATCTTTGACATTTCCTTGTAGCACACCTCCAACAGTGACCAGTAAGTACAGTGCCAAAGCAAGGCAAGCATGTCCTGATAGTTACTCAGCCTTTTTTCATCACCCAGTGATACCTTTTTCAGTGACCTTTCATCATAGTGAAAATGAGGAAAGTGCTTTCTTTTTTCAAGTGATAGGCTGTAAACATAGGCTCAGATGGAGCCACATTGTCCCCTTCCTAAACAGCTGTTTAACACTTTACTGCCTGTTTGTCATTACAGCCTGTGTAACAGCCTATGTACCTCCCTGCCTATAACTGAGCCATTTTTAGGAACTGTGTGAGTGCTTTAAAACCACTATATTACCACCATGAATCTAGTTCTGTAGGAGATAGTCACAACTCTTTAAAATGGTAACACAGTCAACTGTTTGCTCCTGCATCTGTAACAGCCTTCAGCAAAAGGATGCCTATGTCCATGCTTTAGCCATTCCAGAGAAGGTCAAGTCTCTTATCTCAAATCTCTGCTTAATGGTGATCTAAGTGATACACTGAACAGCTGAGGATCAGGTACATGTGTCTGTTGTGGAGACAGTAATCTCTGGGACATGAGCAGGATGCATTGAGAGTGTTAAACATCTTAAAGCACTGCAGTAGAATTCAGTAGAGCTCTTCAGTTAAAACCCTTAAATTACGAGAGTTCATCCCTTGTCTCAGGGTGGGATGAAAAGTGCGCGTGCACCTTGCACATCTTTCAGTTGTGGATAGAGTCATTCCTTCTTGAGGTACAGAAACAAACAGTTGGCAGACAACAGTATCTTCAGCTGCTGCAGCTGTTTTAAAATTTATCATAT
The DNA here is from genome assembly GCF_017639235.1 of Corvus kubaryi. NCBI lineage: Eukaryota > Metazoa > Chordata > Aves > Passeriformes > Corvidae > Corvus > Corvus kubaryi. The sequence continues at coordinate 42,501,417 of NW_024581137.1, forward strand.
GTATTTGTGTTTTCACCTATTACAAAACAGTAAAGAAGTCTGGCATGCCTTTGGCACTTTGTGCTGGCTGTAAAATACATAGCAAAGGTGAAAATACAGGGGGACGTTCAGATTATTTTACATACATGCTTGTGGTGGTTTCTGTTGTTTCAGGGTGATTTGTTAACAAACCAGCAGCAGTCAGCACTGCTGTCTTAATTTCTTTCTTCAGTATTGCTCTACTTACATCCCATTCAAAAACGTGCTGTTAATGGACAGGGTCACTAAACAAAAGCCTCAGAATTACAGATAATTTAAAAAATCTATTTCTGTTAATTGTGTTGCTTTGTCACGTTAACATTGCTGTCATGTTGACATTGCACAAATACTCCTGATAAGCACCTTTGTCCCTTGCATAAAAATCTGTTCCTTAGAAGATAATAACAACTGCATTCCTATTGGTCTTAATCACTATTGCCTGGTTCCTAAATGAAAGGAACAATTCATTATACTGCATGGATTTGAGCACATTTAGGAACTTTAAAATGTTTGAAAAACCAAGGTCCACACACTCGCTGACATAATCTCTGGCATCATCAGCCGCACTGGAGACAGAGAGAGAGAGAGAAGCTGTCTACATCCAGTAGGAAGTGTTTCCCCACAAATCTTACTTGCAAACTCAATTTGTAAATAAAGCCAACTCAAGGGTATATTGTAATGAAAATATCATTAAGAACAAGAACAGCAGACAAAAACCATCATATGCATATTATATCATACCCCCATATCATATTATACCCCATTCTTAGGGGTAGAGGGGGCTTGTGGTTTGTGGTTTTCTTTTTCCTTTTTTCCCCCACGATTTCCTGATTTCTCAGTTTAGCCAGCAGTGACCATGTGAAATGGCTACTTTTGCATTTCAGATTGCAAAAGTTACTGTATGCAGAATTCTTAACCGAGAAACACACCAGCAACAGAAACCTTGTTACTTTAGCAATATATTGTGAACAAGCAAATATGATAAACAGAAATGGAATGATGCCAGGAAATTTGAGAAAATTCAAAGCAAAACAGATTAAATATGCTTATTTCCTGATGAGTGTTTGTTTGTTACATGTACGAAAGAAAAACAATCTCCAAAAGCAGTCTAGAAAAACTCCACTCAGAGTTTTTAGGGTGTGGTTTCCTACTATGGTGTTCTCTTTGGTCATATTAGACAAAAGCTAAAATCTCCACACAAAGCAATGAAGCACAGCAAAACCAGAACAAGAGCAAAACGTTGAACTCTGTTATAGATTATTCATAATATGTACTGACCCCCTTCCAATTTTTATTTTAAGAAAGCAGACACTTAAAATTAATCTTTGTTTTTTCAGTCAGCTTCCTAGGAGTTACAGAAATAAAAATCGTTGGCCTTCATGTACTTGAAAAAGGTCATATTAGTGAGTTTCACATCAAAATTCAATTTGTTCTAGCAATGATGGGCTTGGTTTTCCTTCGTAGACATCACGGGATCTGGCATGCTTCCTTCAGTTTGAGAACGTGAACGTGTATTATGGTTATCAACACAAAGTGAAATATAAGGCACCTACAGATCACTGCTTTGTCTTAAAGGTAATGTGCATGAAAAATAAGTTCTGCAAATGTCACACAGTTTCTTTTATATGTAAACATGTTTAAGTTTGAAGCTCCAAGGATCCTGATGAGGTAGAATAACTCTTGCAAAATCATGTTTAATTTCTTCTTTGTTTCATTGATATCAGCAACATACATTTAGAACCTTAATTTTATTACTGATAGTCCTATGATATATGTCTACCATGCATCTATAAAGTTGTCTTCAAAACAGGGTTGAATATGCTGACTGTTCAGGTGACTGGACATGACTGGGCAGATGACACCCAGGGTGGATAATGAGAAATCTGGCAGTCCCTAATTTTGATGTTATGACCACTATGGATTATACACTAAAAAGCATGTTTACTTTTTTTGCGGTGTAGTCATACCTGTTGAGGAGTTTGTTGAACTGAGATGCAAAATTATGCAGGAATAGGCATCTCGTTTGTCATATCTTATTACACTGCTGTTTATGTCAGGAAGGCAAAATACATTGCTCATCCACTCATGAAAATCAGTGCTTGCTCTTGAATAAGTATCTCATTGCTGCCTCTCCAGGTAATAGCACTGCAAATAGGCTGGGAATTCTGCATTCCTCTTAGGAAAGGAAAAGAAGCCCATGCTTTTCACCTAGTTCGGATAGCAGAAATGAAGGTTTGAAGTTGCAGTAATTTGGCCTTGCTTGCTATCTGTTGTATCAGTGTGTACAAGACAGAAGATAATCTTGGTGCTGCTTTTCTTTTTAAAGGCGTGCAGTGCAAACAAAGTATTAGAAAACACTGTCTCTTGCCATCTCAGAAAAAAGAGTACAGGAAACATTCACATCAGAGGTCACTTATAGTACCACATTTCTGACTGTAGTTGCACACTCAAAGCACTTTTTTATTCAGTTCCAAAATGTCTGCTAGCCTAATTTACATATGGCCAAGCAGAAGTGGTTTCTAGACACAGATTTATTTTCTGAAACAGATGTATCTAATTAACACAGATGAATAGTTTTATTACTATACTCATCCACAAGACACTCTGCAAGAAACACAGGTGAGCTTTCAGAAGTTAACAGGTAAGCATTGCTTCTGAAAAGTAAAACCTCTAATGAGCAAAAAAGGAAAAGGGGAGCTGATGTAACAAGTAAGGGAAAATTGATTTTCTAAACTGATGACTGGTCTAAGAACTATCTGACTAATTTAGTAACAGTTACATTGTGTTCAGATGAAAATAAAAGCATGATTTTTGAATGTATGTAGCAAGGTGTCTAACTGTTCGCAATAGTTAGCTATACTTTCTGGACTTACTGCCATCTTTTCTGAAAAGAGGTATGCTATTTACACTAGCAAAAAGTCACACCTCAGCTGAAATTCTTCCTTTATTTCATGTTGACGTTAGCGCTGTACCTTCCATGTGAAATGGGAAGAACAAGATCAGAAGCTCACATGGGAAAGCTTTATGGAGTAATAGGTTTATAAATGTATGAAAACTACTTAGCAAAACTGTTTGCTCTGATGCTTCTAAAATGTGTTGCAGTACACTAGAATAAACATTGTATCAATAATTATTTCTGAATGTAACTTAGTGATGAATAGATTATGTTACACTGCTTGTTTTTCATTTTAATTACTACAAATCATCATTTGGTAGATTCTTTACCCACTCAGTTTCAGAGATGGCTTTTTTTAATGGCTGACCTGCAGTGGCTGGAGCTGGTCAGGAAGTATGGGCAGATATTGTTATCTCCATATCTTCTGTTGTTTCAAAAGTGAAAGTCTCCCACTTAGGGTGGCTTTCTGAGGGTGGTGCAGTGGAGAGTTTAACATTTATTATAATTTCTGTACATTAATTTGAATTCTATACATAAATAGAGTATTAATTCTACTTTTTGAAGTCATGGTTCTGAAATGAGTTCTCTTATATCCTCATCTTACCTTTAGATGTTGGAGCTGAGGAGGTAATACATCTTGAGATCTGTGGGCTGAGGGAAAGAGCAAAGTTAAATGTCAGTTTCTCTGATTGGATCCTTGGTGACACAAAAGTGTGTGGACAGTAACGTAGAGCCATTTATCACACTTAGTCACATTTTCTTCCTGTCTGGTTTTATCTGGAAGTCTCCCAGAAGAAAATATCTCTCTTGCTGGGAAACACTTGTCCTGACATGTCAAAGGAAAACAAACCATCATTCTTGAGATATTTCTCATCCTGACGTATTTTGAAAATGAAGTCCTCAAGAAGAAATAACAGTACATTTGCAGACAGGTGCAGTGAGCAAAAGGCAGTGGATTTAATGGGTAAACATTTGGTTTTATTACACTGGAAGCCTAGTAATTTTGAAGGAATTTGGATGCCCAGTTCAGTCCAAGCCAGTTGGAAATTTCTTCACAGCCTAGGCTCTCCTGTGTCTTCCCAGCTCTTCCATTCCTCTATGAGTGCCTTGCCACAGAGGGCAGTATAAGATTATCTGCCTTACAACAAATAGTGGAAGGTAATTGGAAGAGTAGCAGCTATAGCCCATACTAACTGTTCAGTGAGGTGGCTGTAAAGCAAAGAAAATATTTTGAGGGAAGCTGTTAGTCTGCAAGCTCGTATTAGCTCCAGCAAGCTGTAATGCCACTTGGCAAGTTTTTGAATAGCATACCACTACTTTTTTTAAAGAATTGTTGCTTTCTGAGGACCCCTTAGGAACTGCTGTGTCAAAACAGTGAGCAGTCATCAGCTAAGTTACTTGCTCTGCTTTGTTTCAAACATAGCAAAAGAACCTGTCCAGCTCAGAGGCAAGAGACCAGCTTATACTTTATAGTGCAGGAGAAATGCAATGGCATAGCAGCTTCACCAGTACCTTGCTTCTGTGCTAGGTGGAAAATCCTGCTGAATTCAGAACCATGTTTTCCCAGCCTTTGAGCACTAAGTTGAAAAAATACCATATTTATTTCTGACTGGCTGAGTTGTTGGCATCCTTAATTCAAGATCAGGGACATGCCGGTTGTTCATTCAAATGACAGCAAATGGCCAGTGAGGGTAGGCTGGTTTGGAGTTGAATATGGCCTCAGACTTGAAGGAGGTGTCCTTTCTTTTCCTCCAGTCCCCAGTTGTATGATGAGCCTTCTAAACAAATCAGTAGGCTAAACCCAGTAACATTTGTTCCTGCTTCGAAGGTCTTGTCTCATATTAGCAGGGAGAAAAGAGAAAACATTTCCTTTTGCCTCCCTCCAGCCTTGGTCATCTTCATGGTGTGTCTTTATGGAGGGAAGAGCACTCAAGGAATGTTACAAGAATGAGCAGAACATTCCTGCCATTTTTATATCTATGTTCCAGGCATTGGCAAGAATGTAAAGAGAATGTAAACACTGTGACTAATGTTAACCACAACCCTGGTGACCTGGTTTTAGCCAGAACAACGAGATTTTTCGGGTTGTCTGACACAGCCCTGAATAATATGGGTGTTTCCTCAAAGTCTTCATGACATTTCTTCTAATGTTGTTTCACTTCAAGCTCTCTAAATGAGATGTGGGCTTTTTCTCCAGTTTTTTCTCCTAGGCTACAGTCAGGTATGGGGCTTGCAGAGACAGCAACCCTTTGGTCCTAGGGCCTGTCCCAGCTAACATGCATCCAGTCACCAGGAGCTGGCAGCTCCCTCTGTCCTGTTTCTTTTTTAATGTAGGTGTTTCATTTCCGCTTCAGTGATCCTATCAGGGTTATGTAGCTAATGCTGGCTTGGGTACTGGTGTTAGTATAGCAACAACAAGATCATGCACATAAGTATCATGCAGGTTGCTTTGATACTTATCCTGAAGCTGTGGTGGGTTTTGCAGCCTGTGATATTGGATCTGCACCTAAACTAGCTCAAATATAAATATTTTGTCTGCAGGTCCATCCTGTAGGGTATGCCTCTTACAGCTAGAGAAGCACGACATGCTGTGAGTGCTCCTTGTGCATCATTTGTTCCCATTATTTCAGTACCCCACTGTATATACTTTGCCTCAGGACAAAAATGGGCTGTGCTTTGCTTATTTGTTAATAATCAAGACACTGAGGAGATAATGGGCAAAAGGGTGGGGTGCCAGAAACAATTAAACATCACAGTGTTCACTAGCAAAAGAGAGAGCATTTTGCTGAGCTTATTCAGAAGTTTCCTTTCAGGATGATTCAGGAGACAACTGCAATAACAGAACAAAGCAGCTACTTCCTCATATCAGGCAGCAGAAAGCCCAGCTGTGACCAACCAGAAAGAGCACAGCTGGCTGGTTGGTGTCTGAGAGCAGGGTCACCTTTAGCTGTGCCTGTGCAGCAGACCAGGGCCGATATGGCTGGGTCCTGAGGACAGGAATGCAGCCTGGCACAGAGACTCTGATGGACTTGGCTTTCAGGAATCCTTAGGCTTTGGGGCAACTATAAAACTTGAAGAACTGTTTTATTTTCCAGTGGCTACTTGGTCTGTGCTGACCTCTAACCTTCTTAAATGCACTTTTTCTTTACCACTGCTAAACAAGCCTTCCTCCCTCAAAGGACATTCCACATTTCAAAACCCAGAAACAATGAAAAGAACCCTCAGCATATTAAAAACAGAGCCTCTGAGTATAAGAAATACTTTTTGGACATCTTCTCCTGTAAACATGCAGACTTTTCCTATCTTGTGCTCAGCCTAAGTCTAATGCTTACATAAATTTAAAGATCCCACTTCTCTCTTTGACATCAGGCAAAGTGAGTCTTTTCCTAATAGAGACCGAGAGGAGAAGAGAGGAGAGGAGAGGAGAGGAGAGGAGAGGAGAGGAGAGGAGAGGAGAGGAGAGGAGAGGAGAGGAGAGGAGAGGGAGCCAAGTTTGAAAAAAGATCCTCACTCAAACCTGCCTCTGTCAAGTTCAGATGTGTCACTGTTCCCAGCAGAGTTGGCAGGAGAGGGTCGAAGCACAGCTCTCCCTGCCACCCTGCACAGAGTGCTGGCCACTCCTGGGAGAGCAGTGGTGAGGGAATCAAATTCTCTCCCCTTTCCAGCAAAAATATATTCACACACTGCACACAGCAAATAGGAGTGGTTGGGTTCCTCAGAGCCACCTTTGCATTTACAAATACATGTTTTTATATCTAGATTCCCTGCAAATTTTCTCATTCACCATCTGCTATGTTATATGGGAAATGCTGTAGAAATGAATAAGACCTTTCATGATTTATTTAATATTCTGAAACTGGAAGTCTACAAAAATAAGGTATTTCACCAGGAAGGAAGGGATCTGTCCATCATGCTAGCAACAGCATCTATTGCACTGAGCAGAAATTGTGAATGTAATGCTTATTTTGTGGATTGTCTCTGTGCGTGCATGCGCACGCATGCTCGTCCAGGAGCTGATTTTGTCACACCATGTGGAGAAATCTTTCAGAGCAGACAAATAGCAAGGTAATCTATATGCAAATTTGCTGGTTTAGTCAGTCTGATGTGCCTGTGACAAAGAGTGGATTTAATTATAGTTTATTGGTGCTGGTTATGCTTGAGTAATCTGGAGGTAATGGTGCATAATGCTGAATTAATCTAGGATGAAAAAAATTGGTTTCCTGGGGATAAACTGAGACAAAGGCAAATCATCCTCTATTTCTACAGCTGGGTACATTTTCCTGTGCAGTCAAAACAGTTAAGTTTTCCTGGCATCATTTGGCACCATGATTTAAAAAAAAAATTCTAATGATCCAAAGAATTTTGGAAGTAAATTTTCAAAAGAATAGCTTGTTTGCAATAGCAGCATCATTCTAGCAGGTAATTTGGTATTTAGCTGCTTCTCTCCTGATTCCCTCCTCCCTCACCCAGTGTGCTCCGTGCAGACTGAGTCATGTACGTAATGCATTCAACACAAAGGCAGCTAAAAAGGTAGAAGGTGAGAATTAGCAGTGTTTGAGATAGAAAACACTATGAATAACAGCTATGTAGAACAAATGGCTAGTGCAGGAAACAAGGATAGAAAACAGGAGATTTTTCATTTCTTTATGTGAAAGATTTGGAAATTGTGTTAGTATGAGTGCTTCAGGTAAGTGTTTCAGAGTAAAATTCATTGCTAGATAAACTGAGAAAGCAAAAGTAGAAATATTTTTTATTGCAGAACACTTCCAGCTGCGTGGGTTTACAGTCATGTACATGCACAGTTTTGCTAGATTAATGTATAAACAGTGGGGAGAACAAAGAGAATGGACAGGGAGAAATTGAATATGATAGCTTTGGAAAATACTACTTCCTGCATAAAGCAGACCTCTTTAGTTACAATGGCTGTTACATATATTTTTAATGACCTAAAAATTTTGCCTCAGGTCATAAGAGAAACATAGGTCAAAAGAATAATTTCCTTATAATAGGGCAATTACTCTTTTATTCATGGAGTTCACACATCTTCAAAAGATCAGTTAAGCATGATCATCTTCACGCAAGGAGTGCATAGCATCAGAATTTGACCACGATGAATGGTAGATTGCAAATCTGAACCATTTCAATGTGACTTTTGAAAGGTGCTGAGTATTAATTCTTCTTCCAGTCATGGGAGCCAGAAGAGTCTCAGCTTTTCAGAGAAGCTAGTTCAACACAGCACAAGAGCACAAGTTCGTCGGTTGTAGTTAAGGTATCCAAAAGCATTGAGCATTTTGTGAAAAGCCAAAGCTTGTGATCCAAAAGTTAGTCACTCTTTATGCTTCTGGCTATTGTTTCTGCCTCAGAGACTGAGCAATGATCCATGTATTTTGGGGCAAGGAATGCAATGAGATGCCTGAATAACTTCAGTTTACTTTTCATCTTCAGTGTTGGAAGAAGGCAAAGCAAAAGAACATGTTATTGGGATAATCTCCAATTTCATGCACACATGGCCTTCAGTCATTTGTTTTGGCAGACGCCATAGAAACCACATCATTCAGTTTCCATTTCTTCAGGTTTTCAATGTGTTTTATCTTTCTTTCCTTAGGCAAAGAGTTTACTTTATATCTGAAAATGTTATCTGTGGACAAATATTTTTTTAAACCTCTTCAGAAAACAAACTCTTTATATTCAAGTGCTTCTGCTTTTTTTTATCTCTAGACAGTTGATACTTATAGAGGAGACAGTGGGACAGGGGAGAATACTAGCTTCTGTTCCAAGCTTTTTCAGTGCTTTTCTAGGTGAAACATGGCACATCCTTTTGCAGCCTGACATTTGAGATGCTCAGATCTTAATACCTGCAAAATCAGGCTTGATGATGTGACTAATTCATCATTATTAAGAGTTTTGACATCGATAGATGAAAATTCACTGTAGTCCATATTATTTCAAAGCACTATTCCATTTTTTTTATGTGAGAAAAATTCTGTAGTCCCTTTTTACTTGCGTATTTCCACTTTTCTTTTAAACTATGACTTCTAGAGTTGTTGCTGTTTAAGCAGTTGTCTTTCATAATTCATTTTGGTGCTGCATATTTCAGAGGCAAAGGTGCTAAAGCTTTCCAGAGAAGATGTTTTCACTTTGCTGTCAGATGATTTTAATGATCTTTTCAGGGCATTATATACACCCTATAACAAAATAATTTATCCGTGTCTATATGTGAGGTGTGGCATACTGAGGTTAGTGTTATTTTGCCTTAAAGTACAGTACTTCTCACATGTGTCATGATTGATGTTAGTGACCTCTGTTAGTCTCACAGAGAGGTTATTACAGAGACTCTGAATCTAATTTAGCAAAACCAGACTTGCATATTGACTACAGCTGCTTACGTCTGTGTGCTGGACTAAACACTCCCCTGAGACACTGGAGCTGTGAAAGGAGGAAATTGGTCCACAGAGAATCATAGAATCGTTTAGGGATCTTCATACCAAGTCAGCATTTCCAGGCACTTCCAGCTGCCTAGGTTCTTCTTCGAATTGCTTATTCTGAATCACCATTTTTATGCACTATGTAGTAGATTTTTTCTGAAGTTGAGCTTGTAAAGGTCAGCATCAAGAGCAGAGACTTCTGCCATTTGTACTGCCGAAGCAATTCCACTATGATACAGCTCCTCCAAGCAAGCAAATGGTGGGGTGGGTGGGCTGTGAAAATTCTTGGCTCAACCATTTTATCTTCCTACCTAAAGTAGCATGCTTTATGCATCTAAAAACCACAAGAAGCCAGATGTCTCCATCTGAGCCCCTTACTAATAATCTTGTATACCCGTACAAGGGTATAAACCTTCAGTGCTAAGCTTGGTGTTGCTGTGTTTGTTCCTGTGGTCTGGCCTTACAGACAGCCACTGTAGGCAGCCTCTGCACTGGCAGCCTTGAACAGTCCTCTTTAGGCCTGATCCAAAGCCTGAGTGAGGTGAGTGGGATATTTCCAGTTGACCTCAGTGGGCTGTGGATCCAGTAATAAGTTAAGCTTCATGTGTCATTCATAAAGTTACATGTAGAAAGAGCCAGTGCTGCTGCTGCTGCTTCTTGGAAAAATGAGAGACAATACAGTTCTCAGCTGTAACAAAGAGATTATTCGGGGTGCCTGCATGGCTCTGAGGTGTCTGACCTTCCTTCTCAGAGCTGGAGGTTCAACAGCTTGCTAGTTTGGTCCCTAATTGACAGCATATATTTGTGACTGTGCACTTAATCACGGTTGCTGATTGGAGTAATTTAATCAAGGAATTGATTGGGGCAATTTGGAATAGGTCCCGCTGGTGAATATCAGTAGTTAAGATGGATTGCCTAGTGGAGACAATAGCCAGGAAAAGATAGGGTAAAGGGGAGCCAGTGAGTAACTCGCATGTTATCCGACAAGGGACTCTTTCACCTTGTTCACTGACAGTTCCCCCTCAACTTCTCAGGATGGTGAGTACCCCACAGTCTGAAAATATTCGTAGTCAGGGTAAGGAGTGAGGTGAGGAAACTTGCTGATGATGTTATGTTATTCAGATCATTGAGGAAAGGGCAGACTGAGGAATTCTGGAAGGCCATTATGAGGCTGAGGTTCAGTGCTCAGTAGTTGTCAGATATATAAATCAAGCATTAGGAGTGATTAGGAAAGACATAGATGATAAAACAGCAAATGTTGCTTTACCATGGCATGAGTTCCTGGTTTCTCCTCACCTGTGCAGTTCTGGTCCTCTCATGTCAAAGAGAATATATAATAAACTTGGAAAAGTATCAAGCAGGAGCAACAAGGATAAGCAAAGGTAAGAAATTACTTTGACTTGAAGAATGAGGAGACTAGAAGCCCGTAGGCTGAAAAGGAGAGACAGCTTGCCACAAGTATGATGCAGATCTCTAGGCTCAGGAGTGGAAAGGTGTGGCTAGGGGTCAGGCATTCAGTGTCTCTTCCAAACCAAAAATGTTACACAAAGCTAGCGGCAGTCAGGTTCAGAGAAGGAGGTGGTTCTTCATAGAGTGTGTGACAGACGTGCAAAAACTATTGCTAAAAGGTGTTGTGGATGCCAGATCTTCGTGCTCAATAAAAAACTGAAGAAGTACCTGAAGGAGAACCTAATTACAGAGAAACCCCGTGTGTCTCAGAAAATACCCAAAAATCATTGTAGATAAGAGAGAGTATAGAGAAGGAAGTATCATATATGCTTATCTTGTTATTTCTCTTCCCCCATTTCTGGCCGCTCTCAGAGTCCAGATACTGGGTTCAGGAACCTTTGATCTGGCACAGTACTGGTGTTCGTGTGAAACTAATACTTCCATAGGGTGCTCCAGAAGAGAGGTCTGCAGCAGCTCCTCTTGAGCACCCCAGAAGCAGATCCCAGTGACAGAGCTGTGTGTATGTGCAGCACCATTAGCTTACTTTATGCCATGACCTCCTCTGCCTTGTTATGCAGTGTGGACATTCTTCCAGATGTTTGCATGAATCATTTATTAAATGATAGAAGTCTTCTATTTTTTCTTGTAGTAAAAGCACGCAAGTAAGTGTTGTAAGTGTAAGTGTGGTGTTTAAAAATGGGGGAAATATGTAGATGCAGTGGACTTCTTGCCATGAAAAAGAAGGGGGGAAAAAAAGCTCATTTTTTTCCTTCTTGAAAGGTTTGGGTGCCATCTGCTGGGTTCAGTAGGACCTTACACACTGGAGCAAAATTGCTAGTTGCTGCAAGTTGAAAAGTGCCTGAAGAACTGAATTTGCCGAGGATTGCAGTGTCTTTGTTTGCACCTCCTGGTTCTTTTGTCTCCATTGGTGATAAAGTAACCCAGGTATATGGGATGTACTCCCACACAAAAAAGTGCCTGCTTACAGTTTCCTTTTAAAGGCACCGTTCAGGCTGAATTCTCTAATGATTTTCACTGTGTTTGGTCACCTAATGGAGAAATAGTGGAAGGAAATGAGGATTTTTGGGCTTTGTGTCCTAGCCACCTACTGTGCTAGCAGAGCCCACTCTGAGCAGCCTTCAGGCTCTCTAAGGCTGTGGGAGACAGGGACAGGCAGATGCTGGGAGCTGGAGCCGGCTGTTTGTCCAGGGGCCTGGTTACTGCCTCTGTTTGAAACGTGGCAGAGGTGTATAAAAACAAGAGACAGCCCTGTATGTTGAGCTGTGTGAAGGGGTGATGTGTGAGTGTACCAGCTGGGGGAGGGGCCATGAGGTGGGCATGGCACCTGCTCTGCAGTTAGGGCACCTGGTGACAGTGAGCTGGCACCTCTGGGCTTGTAGTGTAAGATGTCCCTAGCTCTCAAGCTCTAGTGCCCTAGAGCAAGGTAATAGAATAAGGTAGCCACAGGCACTTCCAGGGGGCTGAGATATGTACTCATTGTCCAGGGGAGATGGCCAGCTGTGTGTTTGTGGAAAAATGGCCAAGAGAGTGACCTATGTGAGCAGGTGAGTGCAGACATGCAGGGACTGTAACACGGTCACCCACAGCACTGCCTTGGGATGCATCTGTCTGTGTGAGACCTCTTAAGGTGTAATATCCCTTTAGTTTTTTCTTCCTCACAGTTATCTCCATGGTATGTTCCCTCTCACTCCATAATTTGATGATACAGGGCTTTGGCAGCAATAGTGACTTGTGTGGTCCCATCCTCTCATCCATCCCTTGCTACTCATTCTCTCCCCAAGCCACAATGTCCCTTATCCCCTTGCTGTATGTGGGTCATGCTGTGTACTTCTGCATTTAAAAATATATAAACCAAAGCTACAGCATGATGAAATGAGTTCTATTTAACCCAGACCAGTTCCGTTTTTTTTTTTTAATCAGAATATGGCCTCCTGAGCAGCTGGGTCAGCACAAGCAAGGGAAGCCTGGTGTCTGCAGTGCTGAGCAGGGAGCAAGGGACATGTGGCTGAGGAGCAAGTCCTCTGTATTTGGCTCTGCTTTTGAACCCTTGGATCACCCAGCTGTGGGCAGGGTTTGGCCTCTGCACCAGGACATCCCAGCCCACCAGCTGACATCTGTGAGGAGATGGCACCTACATGAGCCAGAGGCTGGCAGCACTCTGTGCTGTGAGGGACCTTGCCAAGTTCCCCCCATCCAGCACTGCTCTGCTTTGGGGGCTTACTGACACGTATAAACCCAGTGTCCTTGCTGCTAGGTGGAGGTGTGCTTTGAATTTTTACCTGCACAGGCTGAAAAGCAGGATGTGACAATAGTGAATCCTTGGAGCATATTTAGCTACTCTTCGTGCATTCACAATATTTCACTAACTGTGCACTTAAAATTTTTAAGAATATAGATAGAAATGAACACATAAATAAGGGATAATGAAGCCTTTTTCCTTTGCGTCCATTCTTTTCTTTCCATATCAAGAGATGGCAGTATGTTATTCCATCTGGGTTACTAAAGACTTACACCCTTCTCTGCTTTAGCAGGGAAACCAAGTTCCTTCAGAGTCTTAGAGAGAATGTTCAGTCCTAGGCAAGTAGGACGTCTGGCATTTTGGTGGTCTTGGAGTTGCAAAGGTATGTCAACACATACCCATAATACCTTGATCAGTAAAGGAAGGAGATCCTAAATTTTGTCAAAAAAAAGAAAAGGTTTAAAAATTTTACAGGTTTTTGATACAAACAAATGCAAAAGAATACTTCTGATGGTGTTGGGTTTTGAATGATTCTCTATCTAGAACATATCACAGTTTTATATATAATTTTTGCAAAAACAGCAAGAGTAAAGCAGAATAAAAATGTATAGGAAGAAAGCTAGAATTGAGCGCAAAGAAAGGCAGTCAGTTAGGAGAAAAATCTGAAAGTTTATACTTAAACAAATTTAACATACTCTTCGAAAACTAATTATGTTCAGCATTCAGTCTGGGTGCCTCACATATGACAGACCACAAAATGAGAAACAGAATTTCTTCTAGTGTTTGTGCATTGAGTGTTAAACCTTGAACCAGAGCAGTTGTAGACTTCATTGAACTCTATATCACTGTTACAATTCTGAAGCCCTTGAATTCATATTACAATGCATTTAAATGATTTTAAGCAAAAGCTGCCAATGGCAACTTGTGTATAGTTCATAATCACCATGGGTTTTATATTTTCTTATATTCTGTTTTTGCTGCCTTTTTTTTCCAAATCATCTTCATGATGTGTTTTCACAGGGTCATTGTGTGGTGCCTTCAGACCTTTGTATAGTGGTTTAATTTCTGTGTTTGTCTTATTTTATGAATTACTATCTTTCAGCACCCCCAGATTCAAAAGGAGTCACAATACATCAAGTACTTGTGCTGTGATGATAAAGCAACCCTGCATCAGTGGGTAACAGGAATAAGAATTGCCAAGGTGAGATTAAAAGTAAATTTACTTTAATATGTTTTCTGTAAAATAGGTCTTCCTCAGGTTACTGACTGTCATCACCTCAACTGGAAATGCTGTGACAAGAATGGACATTCATGCTAATTTTACCATAGAAACAAAGATCAGAAGTGCATGATGAGGATGGATTTGCTGAATGTCCCTGCACCTTAGCTATCAGTGTCTTTTTCTTATTAACACAGGAGTTCAGTAGCTATAAAACTCATATACTCATAAAACTTACTGCACAGTTATCTGGCTCAATAATAATATGCTGTGGCTAAAAATGTGCAAGCTCTGGTCAGTCCAGTGGGGACATTTTTCAGACAGTCCTACCCAAATTGTCTGTCTCACTCTGTTCAAAAAGATCCTAATTGACAGCCCATTTTTCTTTGTACAAGACATTGAGGGAGATGGATTTATACACAGCCTTGGTATTGGCTGTATTTTCCCATACAGACCCACTCCTCTTATCTGTTAGTTTGGGCTTTTTCCTGACAGTTTTGCTGCAGGGTGACATATAACAAAGGTGTGGGGTGAACATCAAATTAATGTTGTGTCTTACACTGACAGAGCTGTTTGCTCTAGAGCCTGGAATTCAGTGTCTCAAGTCTCCAGTTTGAAAATGTAATACCTGGAAAACGACTGGAAAAAGATACTTACTGAGAACAGTTGATTTTAAAGCCAAGGACTGTGTTTGGTCATGGGGATTCATGTTTTATTGTGCTGTTACAGAGATGCTTTTCACCTGGCCCTGCATGGAAAAGGGCACACTACTTGTATAAAGATACTTTTTAACAAAACTAGGTAGGAAGAAACAGGGTTAGAAAAGTTGTCCAAGAGCAAAAAAAATGTTTGGCCTATATCAAGCTCATATTACGGTTTTGATTGTTTTGCAGTATGGCAAGACTCTCTATGACAATTACAAATGTGCAGTGAAGAAAGCTGGCTTGTCCTCTCGGTGGGTGAATCAAAAAGTGATGGAACCAGCTACCCCTGCAGGATCCTCATCAGCAGGTACTGATACTGTCACAGCAGTTGAAGTCACATTTATTGTCCCCTTCTACTATGTTGCATAGTCGTTGTTCAGAAAAGCCACCCATGGATTCAGCAAGATGTCTTTTTATAGACAGGCCAGTGTAGCTTTGGTCTATGACTAAGCCCAGCAGCAGAGCTCTCACTTTACAGTTAGAACTTGGAGAATACAAAGACAGTTCACTGAAGATCAGTTTAAATCTGCATAACTTAATAAGGTATTTTTCTGTTGGCATCTGAATCCTTTATCCTCCATCTACATTTTGCAGACTGATGGTCCATGTCTTGAAACTTTCTGTTTGCCCATCTCTACACTGGCTGTGTTGGAGTTTTTCTTCCCATCAATAAAAGGGATGAGTGGGAGATTCTGAGATTGATCATTATAGAAAGATTATTACAGGGTGAGCCACTCCCTTTCCTAGCCTTTCACTGATTGCCATGGTAGCAATGTGGGTGTTAGGGCACAAGAGTAAGAAAGGATTGGGTTATTTTCTAACCTTACTTTTCCAGTAGCTTCATCATACTGCTGTTACTGATCTTACCATGATAGAAATACAACAGTGAATGATACTAGTTGTAACTTGCATGACTAATTTTAGTTTACATGCTTAAGATATGCTTTATTAGGAAGGGTATGCTGGCTAAGTACTTACTGTCTTAGGACAGGCAAAGTCAAAATCACTGTTGGCAGTTAATAATCTGACTTCTCATGTAGACAACTCAAACACCTTTCTAGGGCTTCAGTTCACCTTTTCTGAGTACATGTGAGATAGAGGGTGGTCTTCCTACTATTCCTTGGAGTTAAATCATGTTAGTAAATACACGTCTGGGATGGGGAGATGCAATAACAGACTGTTTTGAGATCAGGGAGGTTCCGGATTGGGGGGAGGGGGGTGTTTTTAAGGGCTTGTTTTACTTCTCATTATCCTGCTCTGATTTTGTTGGTAATAAATTCGCTTTATATCTCTTAAGTTGAGCCTATTTCACCCTTGATGTTTGGTGAGTGATCTCTCCTGGTCCTTATCTGAACCCATGAATCCTTACTTAAATTTTCTCTCCTCTGTCTCTCTGTTCTCTGCTGCAGAGAGGAGTGAGTGAGTGGCTTTTGTGGGTGCCTGGCATCCAGCCAGTGTCAACCCTCGACAGGAGGAAGTTTGGGTTGACTCAGTTGACTAAGGGTGGGTGGGACAGTTGTGGAACATTTGTGTTCAGGTGCTGACAGCAGTAGAGAGGGTGGCTGGCCAGGGGGGCTCCATGCTGGTGCTGCCATCTGTCCTGGATATGGGCAGGACTGAGGCCTTATAAAGGCTGTATATACATCTGTGTGACTTCAGCTCCT
Source organism: Corvus kubaryi (assembly GCF_017639235.1). NCBI lineage: Eukaryota > Metazoa > Chordata > Aves > Passeriformes > Corvidae > Corvus > Corvus kubaryi. The sequence continues at coordinate 42,518,052 of NW_024581137.1, forward strand.
TAATAGAATCTAGGAACATTGCATGTGTTCAACAGAATATACTGCTAATTTTAACTAATGGATTGCATTAAATGGTTAAGTAGCCTGGAAAGATTTTAGTCATGTATACTGTCTCTATGGAAATATCTCTGAAGGATCATTAGTGTTCTAATTGAGGCAAGTCACTGTGGTTCTGGGTATCTTCCAGTTTTCTGGAAGATACCCAGACTATATTCAGCTATATAGTCATAGCTGCCCTATATAAAACCTGGGGCCTGACTATGCTACTAGAACTGCCTGACTGTGAGCAGTGGTTGGTCTGTGCTTTGGAAATGGAACAGAGCATGTTCACTTCTTTTCAGATGGCTCTATAGCCATTTGTATGGCCTGACTTCAGTATAGGCTAAAATCTGCTATAGAAAACTACAGTCCTGTGTGAACTGAGCAGGGGCTGTACTCTGTTAACTTCAGTGGCAGCCAAGGAAGGCAGGTGAAACTTCTGTTCTCACATATCATCTAGCCACTATTCCCTGGACACACTGCTGTAGTCAGCATTTGTATATTCACATATACCCCAACTTGTGTAGTCTGTGGCTCTAAAGTGTCCCAGGTGCATCTCAGTCAAAATATGTTATTTCCTTCTCTGCCTTATTGTGTACCTTTGGACACTAAAAAAATCAGTGTATGTAGTGGTCCTGCACAATATCATGATGTTTGAAAGATAGAAGATGTTGCTTTATTCAGATGTTCCTTATCACTACAAGGATAAATATTTTGCATTTAGGTATCTATATTTTTAATTATTTGGACTACCTTTTTTTTTTTCTTAAAACAAATGCTAAATCACCTTAAAATTTTGAAGAAATTGACTTGTAAAGAATACTGTAACATTTAAATTAAAAATAAACCTTAAGAATAGAATGCACGGGCTCGCATACTATATTGTCTGGGAGTCCATTAGCTGTCTGGCAGGAGATGATGTATCAAGTGTTGCTATCAAGTCTTGCATAGTTAATGAAAGCCATTAACAGAAGAAGTAACAGATTACAATGTCCCAGCCTTCTGTTATATCATTTTTGCCAAGTAGAACACCATACCTTGCACTAGATAGAGTGGATCTCTCTCTGCTCTCCTTCATTTAGTTAAATCTCAGTATGACTGAGGGCAGCAACATCTTTGAGCAGTGTGAAGACCAAACTCCTGCTCTGCTGTGAACAGCAGACAAAAGGAGGTGAGACAGTAACTTGCTCCACTTGAGGGAGCAGAACCCCTCTGGGCACAGAACCCAGGGGAGGAAGGAGAGCCACAAGGTTGGTTTTATCTCTTTGTTGACTTCCATGTTAATTCTTCAACACCACAAAATTGTAGTTTGAATGATCCAAATGGTACTTTGGATTAAATACGCTGAACAACATGCAGGCACAGGCATAAAACCTAAGGATGTCAGACCACCTTCTGTCATCCCTTGAAGCCTAAATAGCTGTAGTAAATTAGGCACACTGCAGAGTTAGTCTTGCTTCTCTGCCAGTCATGTGATTTGCAGGCATGGCAATAAAAATAATTTATTCTATTTCTTATCATATTCATGGAACCTCTTTGCTAATCAATAAAGTACACGTTAAGATTAAAGCCATTGTTGTGCTTAATCTACACTGTAGACAGCTAAGGGTTCACTAACATCTGAGAAGTACATGAGTGGAACTTTACTGGATCTCAGAACTGTAAATTATAATAGAGCTAAGGCAGTCATTAAGGTTTACAAATATATTTCTCTAGGCACCAAACACTGTCTACTACTTTGACACATACAGCTTTTAAAAATGCTACACTAAACTGGAGAGTATTTAATCCTCATCAGAATACACAGGGGCCAAGGATTTTTTATAATTAAACTTATAAATTTGTCATTTGGTCTCACATTCACTTAATCCATTTGACAGTACTGGGTTATTTATGCATACCCCTTACACAAGCAGAATTGGTGGGCAGGTGTTTTAAAGAGCTTTAACTTAGCCAGCTTCCAGATCCGCACTAATCTGAGAACGCAGTGAAGTTCACAGATCTTTTTGATTCCAAATGGGGCAGATGTTTCAGAGCTGGGGAGATGTTTTAGCTTGTTTACTAAAGAAAGTGGATCAGCCCCTCTGTAGGATTTCAGACCTTCCACTCCCATGACTGATTGATATGAAACTATGGTGCTTTTAGTCTTTAGCCTAAATTAAATTAAAAAAAAAAAAAAGGGGGGGCAATAAAAACTGGGAATATATAGTAATACTACAGCACACTGCAAACTTCAAACTGCTATTTTGAAAGACAGGTATTTTAATGTAAGGTACTTACAGATTTTAATGTAAGCTACTTTATTTTCCTTAACTGAATATGAAAAGTCACAAAATGAGCTTGGAGTAGAAAACAGATTTTACTAAGTTATGTATAAAAACCCTGTAACAAGTGTTTCCTTGTGGAAGTTGTAAAGAAATTTTTACAGCCTTTTTCTTAGTTGGTTATTCCCTGATTTGGTTAATATCACAAAAACATAACACTGTCTTCCCTCTGGCTCCTCTCCTTATCACAGGTACTGTTCAGTCAAACGGACAGATTCCCCACATGGTTCGTCGTTCCAGTGCAGAATTTCCAGACACTCAGAAGAAAGTGGATACATCCGAAGTACAGGTGAGTAGTTACTACAGTTAAATGTCATCTGTGAATGAGTTCTTCAAGTTTGTTTCCCTTCACCCACTGTCTTCCCCCTCAAAGTGCCAGTGAGAAGGATTTGGCTCCTGGGAAAAGTGGCTGCCCCTCCTCATGCTTTGCACAGTGCAAACAGTGTGTGTGCTGTGCAGAGCCAGGAGCCTCTGATGGGAGGTGAAGGCACAGCTGCCCACTGCTTCTGTTCTTCAGAAAAAGCAGCCCTGAGTTCATGTAGCAGGAATAGGAATGTGCCTGCTGGGAAAGTCTCAAAGTGTCTGTGCTGCTAGAACCTTGGTGCCGTGTTCTGTCTCTGCCAAAAAAACCCATCTTTCCTTAGAAACACAAGGCATACAACAGTGTTTTCAGTAGGGTACACTGCACAGCTGAAGATGAGTGTGTAAGAAAGGAGAAACTGTGAAGAACTAAGGGAAAACATTACATGTTTTCCTTAGGCTCTAAGTGCATTTCTTAGTTAAGCTCCAAATTTTGTGTACTTGCACCATATCTGGCTGTAAAAATATCATAGGGAACAGTATGAGAACCTCAAGAACGTCGTAGAGAAAAAAAGTGTGCATTTGTTTGCAGTTCATTATTCAGTCTCTCCATCATGCATGAAGTGCACAGGACAAATGAAATTAAATTCCTAGGATTTTTTTGTCACCAGCATTACATGTTCTACGCTTCTTGTTTCTGTCTTTGAGTTCTTCCTGTTTCTCTTTTCTGAATCTCACTTCCTCTGGAGCAGATCACATTCTCAGAACTCAGCCAGAGGTTCCCTACTCCTGTGTCTGATTTACTTCCATGTTTGTAGGCAAGGAGTGAGAATTATACATGTTATAATTAGCTCATGTCAGAATTAGTGCTGCTGACTACAGGGATGCAGAGCACTTTTCTCTAGAAGCAGCAAACAAACAGGAGGAACTAGAGATCTGTGTGCAGCCACTGGGCTTCGATCTCATTGCAATTGCAGACATGGTGGGATAGCTCCCGTGCCTGGAATGTTGTCAGGAAGGGCCACGTGCTGTTTAGGAGAGACAGACCAGGAAGGTGCAGTGGTGGAGTTGCCCTCTATGTGAGGCAACACTTGGAGTGTACCAAGCTCTGCCTTGGTGAGGATAAAAGGGCAGACTAGTAAGGGTGACACCATTGTGGGTGCTTGCTACAGGCCACCTGATCAGAAGGAGGAAGTGGATGAGGCCTTCTACAGGCAGCTGGAAGCAGCCCCACAGTCACAGGCCCTGGTTCTTGGGAGGCTTTAACTACCCTGACATCTGGAGAAGCAAAACAGTGAAGCACAAACAGGAGGTTCCTGGAAAGCACTGATGACAGCTTCCTGTCACAGGTAGTGGAGGATCCCACAAGGAATGCTGTGCTCCCCGACCTTATACTAACAAACAGGGAAGGCCTTGTTGGACATGTGAAGGTTGGGGCAGCCTTGGCTGCAGAGACCATGAGATTGTAGAGTTTAGTATTGAAGGGAGAGGATGCAAGACAGAGAGCAAGATTTTAACCAGGGACTCCAGGAGAACTAACTTTAGCATCTTTAGGGATCTTCTTGGAAGAATCCCATGGGAGAAGGCCCTGAAGGGGAGTCCAAGAGAGGTGGTCGATACTCAAGGATCATTTCCTCCAGGCTCAAGGACAATGCAACCCAAAGATACGTCCTTGATGTTAGTCTTACTAACTGCAATTATTTGAAATTTTAGAAATACTCATCTTCTGAGGACAACATTCAAAGAAGTACTATGACTGGCAACAGGGAGGTTTCCACTGTTAAACCTCTGTAGGCAGCTCTGGGAAGAAAATAAAATACTATTTTCACATTTCAGGCAAAATGTACTCTACTTCATTTCCCTGTCTACTACACTCTCCCCATGTATTTTCACATCTTTTTATGTTCTTAGGCAGTGGCATTAGTTTACACATTCACTGACTGTGTCTGTCCTCTTTTTTTTCTGCTTATTAAAGGCTGAAACAAATAATGCCAGTGCACCTGGCCTGGCACAGCCATTGCTGAGGCCACAGAACATCCGGAGTAAGAGGACCTCACTGCAGCCTCCTCCTCCACCTGAAAGGCGTTCATCTGCTATTTCTGCTTCACCAGTTCTACCCTCCAAAGTGAAACGAGACAGCGGCATTTTCCTAACAGATCCAGAGAGCTTTCCAGCACCACCACCTACATTGCAGATTGATTTTCCTCCACCACCACCACCATCTGATTTCTGTGAACCACCTCCTGATTTTGTGCCTCCACCACCACCAGTCTCCAGCAGCAGTAATGGAGATGTGCCATTACCCCCTCCACCCGTCTCCAGTAAGCCACCACCAATTCCAACAAAGAAACCTGTGCCACTTCCTCCAAAGAGGCTGGCAAACACAGGACAAGATGAAGAGCCACAGTCAGCAGGGCCACCTCTGATTGCAGGGGGAGGCAAGCAAGCAGATTTCATGTCTGACCTAATGAAAGCTCTTGAGAAAAAAAGGGGCAACAGCTCCTGAAGTCTGGGAGTGGGTAGACTTTAAGACGTGCTGGTTTTGTGTTGCATCACAGAAGGTCACGCTGGATCAGGCTCCTCCAGGAGGAATTCTCCTTCAGGGTTCCTCTTGAGGGGTCTCAAGAAGGTGGGGCACCCTTTGTCCCCCACTTTTTCCCTGTAACCTGCTCTTTCCCCCTGCACCTCACCATCCCCTGCTCTTAACTCCCATTCCAGCACCAGGCCAAGGTAAGAATTAGCTGGAGAGTCTTGCTTCCCTCCAAAAGGAAAGCCAGGGATGGTGGAGCAACACTCTGGAGCCAGCCATTTCAGAAAGTGAAATGCATCTGCTGTGGCTGCCTTTTTAATAGAATTGGAGTTGAAGGAGAAATACAATGTCCTCACACAAATTTTGAGAACTGGGAAGGAAGATCCCTTTTCACAGAATTGCCTTTAAAAGTTCTTTATCAGAAAACTCTCAGCTATGGGGGGTTTTCTTCCAATAAAAAGATGCTTTAAATTTTTTTCTTCAATAGTCTGCTTTAAAAATGAAAAGCTCATCTAGATTATTGTGAGATGCAAGTCAGGGCCACGACCAGTCACTCCAAATGTTATACACTCCTGTTCCTATATACAACTCAGTCATACCTGTCAGCATTCACAGCTGCTGCTTTGAAATCTCATTTACTTGGTTACCTTAGACAAAGAAAAAAATTAATTTTGAAATCATGTATGCTTCCATGGTAAGCAGGGTTTTTTTTCTGTTGGTTAACATTTATCTACAAACTGTACCTAGAAATGATCTGTCTTGTGAAAGGCTTTGTAATTACCTTGTACCTGATAGGAATGTTTCCTCCTACATGTTTTTTTCATTTGTTCTCCCCATTTAATTCTCCGTTGTTCATTTAGGAAGCATTCATTGTTAGTTCTTTAATAAAAATAGCTTCTATTTTGTATCTGTACAAAGTGTCACAGTTAATGAACAGGCATTTTACTGGCAATTGGAACTTCAAATATTTTAAACAATTTTTGCCTATACGTTCTAGACTTAGTTTTTATTTATTCTGGTCTTTGCCTCTTCTCATGCACACTTGACCTTTTAAGGTATCTTCAGCAATATATTTCTGTATTTTGAATTATAAAAAAGCATAAAAAGTGTGGGATCTAAATAAATAAATAAATAAATAAATACAGGGGGTGAGCATGCTGTGTTTGACAAAATGGATTCCTAGATCCAGAAGTGGTGGTGGAGGCAGGAGAATGACAAGCTGGTGGCAGTGCCACAGACTGTGTTTTGGGTCATCTCTAGTCTTATTTGTGGCTTAAGGTTGGTTTGTCAATACTCACATACCTTCATAACAAGCTTAGCAGAATAAGAAAGCTTGTAACCATGTCTTCATACAGAACCTTTACCCTTGAAATTACTTCCTTTTAAAAAAAAATATTTTATTAATTTAATTTAATTTTATTTTATGCTGAAAACAATGTTTGAAACCACATGCATTTCTTCCTGAAATGATTTTGCTTTAAACACTGTGTTAAGCTGACACAGAGAGTCCATCCAGCTGTTAATGGTATTTGAGCTCCCTTGCTTTCAGCTGAACTGAGCAAAAAGCTCTCACCAAGAGAACTATGCCCACCACTAACAAAAGTGTCACGTGGAAGTTTTGAACTGACATGCTGGGGCATTCAAAAGGTATCTCGGCACCTTCAAACTGCCAAACTGAGAAATGCTCTCAAGACCAGTGCAAGGCTCATACATTTAGTAGAAGCCTCAGTTCAAAGTGCAGGGTTAAAAATACAAAAATACCGATTAGGTAAGAGGGTTAATACTAGGAGTTAAAAAAAAAAAAAGAGGAAAGGATTACTGTTTGCCAATCTCTCTCCATATGTAACTGAAGTAAGCATTATGCAGACTCATTGAAGAGCTTGGTGTCATCTTCTGACAAGGTATTAGGAGTGCACTTTTTTTACATACTTAGGTGACAACAGCTGTCTGCTAGTCAACTATTTTTAAATCAAATGAGTTTTATGAAATACACACCCAGCATCAAAATACAGCAGAATATGACCTTAGAAAAATGTTGCACAAAATCAGGTCACAAAGCACTGAGACTTTTATGTGGCTTTTCTGGCATTCACTCTTCTCAACAGAACTCTCAGCTTCCCACCCTATTTCCTCCCTTCCCTTTTGTTGCAACACAATAAAATTAATTTTATACATTTTACATCTGCAGTCAATCGTAATTCATGCACTTACACAAAAGAACTTTCTTCAAAGCAAAAAAAAAAAGCCGACAGAAAATGCCGGAAATCAAGTAAAATGCTATGATTAGACCTCTGTCAACTATTTTGTGTATGTACGTGGTTACATTGAATTTCTAAAACGTACGATTTAAACTCCATTCAAAGAACAAAGCTGCCTCCTATTGACACACGATTATCTGGCTTGATCATGTACCAAAATACACTGCAAAATACAAAAAAGATGTTCCAATGCTGTAATTCAGAGTGTATAAAAAGAAAATCCTTCCACCTCTACCTAACTTACTACCATATAAATGGTCTGTACATCACTAGAGCTTACAGTATTTTAGCCTGCAAAGATCTCAAATTGCAGCATGTTCTTTTTAACCTTTCTCCATTCCTGAAATGGAAGCAGTCTCAGCAGCTGTCATCTCCTTTGGGCTCTTGTATGACTGATATGGAAGAAGGATCTACTTCAAGCAATCACTTTTCCATCAGTCCTTAGGATTAGAAAGGTTAGAGTTACATGGAAGAGCCCCTACATGGGGGATCAGCACTGCTGCCCTTTTGTAACTGTCCTCTAATAGAGAAGGAGGATGAGAGTACAAATACCGGTTTGATTACCAGCCTCAGTATTGTTATTCCCCATCTGCTCCAGGATCACTGTTGTTTATGTAACATGAAAGATGAAGCAGCTTCAGAACTGCAAGTGGAAGCCAGAGATTTTCAGGGAATAGACCATGAAACATGGTATGAATGTTCACAGTGTCATAATAAACCCCAATGATTAAGATCAAGAAGCGGAAAGGGAGGTGGTACAAAATGCTGAGCACAATGTGGGCTCATTTCTCAACTTCTACAAAACAGTTAACAGGTGGTTTTGGGATAACCATATGCTTTAAGTTTTTCATACACTATTTGTTGGCACTTTGAGAGTGGAAAAGTAGAAACGTAAATGAATTGTGGCAAAGCTGCCGGACAGAACTATTGTTGATTGACAGTCTCACAGTAACTGGGAAACGTGTATTCTGTTTGAGGGAAACACACAGAACACAAGAGATTCAGTACCATTAAGTCTTTAGAATTCTCATGCTCTTGCAGAACAGGCTCAGGAAGTTTGCTCCCCTTTAACAGTCAGTACTGACTGTTATGAAATGAGAATAGTTATTAAAGCCAGATGATGTAAACTCATGGTAAAACTAGGGGAAAGAAAATGGGAGATTGGCCTTCATATAAACCAAGAAGACATGACCAAGTCCATGAACAAACTACTGGAAAGAAGAAATAGCTGACCTACTCTCTGCAGCCAGAGGAGTAGTGAAACCAATTTTCAGGGCTTGCTTCATTCTTTCAGGTATTTTTTAAGAACCTGGAAAAAGTGTCACAGGGTGCACAGGGAGCAGAACATGCCACTGTTTGTAAAACAGCTCCTTATTTGAGCTGTTCTGGTTTCACCTTGTGATGCTGGAGGCTTTCTTTACCTGTAACATATGAATGAAGCAGAGGCCCACTTGCCACTAGAAGGATTTACCATGTATAAAACACTTTGAAGAAAAAAGCAGTATAGAAATGCTTTGTATTTATGCAGTTATTCCATGAGGTAAAGATGTACGGGCAGCCATGTTTGTCCCACACACAACAGAAACTTCCCAGATGTTTGGTTAAACATAAATTGGAGTTCTTGCCTTTGACCTAATTGGGAAGTGGGGCCCAAGCTGCAGTGCTGCTGCATTTACCCTGCAGACACAAATATGTTCTCCACATCATCACTTATTTGAGTGTGACCCCCTCCTCCGCAAGTGGCAATGCTGATGTTCCCACACTTCCTCACAACACCATTTTGCTTGGAATTGTCCCAGAAGAGACATCAATGCTAGGGTTCCAGCAGGCCAGAACACAGCCCAGAGCTGAGGGGCTTCCACAGGCCCCCAGCAGCCCACACCTCTGGCTGGAGGTGGTGCCAGCTCTGACACTGATGCCAGTGATGGCAGGAGGGCACTCGCTGCCTGCACAAGGAATGCTAACCCAGGCTGGACTTGCATACGTCTGACGCTCACACTTCAGACTGGATTTTCAGAAAACTGTATTTAAATACCTGTATTGTGCCCCCCATTATGATACTACTATTTACAGTTCAACAACTGCCTTTATATTTCAACAGCTGTATGTCTGAGGGGAAACTGTCCTGAATAATTGTGTTGATTATAGTTAAGAAGGTATTCAAATATTCTTTTAGTCTCTGAAAGATTTGTAATAATACACATTTTTTTCCACATTTTGGGAAATAGATCTGTGAAATTTTAATTATACCACTTAATAGCCTCTGTTTCAGAATCACTGGCACTCAAAAAATTTGGAGATCCTAGAACAATCCACTTTGGTTTTGGGAACAGACAAGGTAAGATCAAGAAGTAACAAAGCCCTCAAATAAGAGATTTTTTCCCTTAAATTTTCTAGCATAATGTTAGACCTGATTGCTGATGTATTAATTTTGGCTTAATTAGACACGTAAAGTTTTGTGGAACTAGAGTATCAAAAAAGAACAAGTAACAAGACCCAAGACTCAAAGACTAGTCTTTCTTACTCAGATGACTTCTATGTAACAGCTTCAGTAGAACTTTAAATACTTTCCCTGCAAGATTTCTGTTAGTCCCTTACAGCACTGGGTGGCTGGGTACAAAAGTGCACTGACCTGACTACATACGTAGTGAGATGCTTCCAAGACAGTCCATTTCCAGGTCCAAACAGTGAATTCTTCCAGAGACTTCATATCTATGCACCAATAATCTTTCTACTACTATCAAATAGATACTTTCAAAGAGCAGTGGTCCAGGCTTGATAGGCACCTGACACCAGCCAAGATACAAAAACTTATACTGGAGTAAGTCATTCCCAAGACAGACATCTTTGCTAATTATTTCACTGAATTTCCTTTAAATCTCTTGTCAGATGATTGAGACAAAACATAATCAGGATGAGAAAAGGTGTCAAGGTCTAAGATGATCCTCTGTGCCAGGTCTGCAAGATTTAAGAACATTTATGTCTGCAGAATACAACTATATTTGAGCAGTGTGTAAGAGCAAGAGGAAAATTCATCAAAATACTGCATTATTAAAACTAGCTTAGATGGATTTTAAATTGATCAGTCACTAAAAGCTATTAAGACCCACCTGATCAGCCATGAATTTTGAGAGTTTAAGTGTGACAATTTGGCAGAACTTAAATACTGGGACTCAAAGTAACGTGCAGCTGAATGTGAAGGGCAGAGTCGTCAATGCCAATGTAATTTGCTGATGCAATCATACACAGTGATGCATTTCTTTAATCTTAAGACTTCATAAGTTGGTCAGGAACAGTAGCAGATTACAGTCCACAAAGTCTAAGGGAGAGATTCCTGTGGCTTGATCCATTAGCCCTATTTGAAGGCTTGAGCTTTGACCTTGATCATTCTTGCTGCTTGTTCAAATTTCCCTCAGGACGAACAGCTCACTTTCAGGTGCTTGGCCCAAGCTGGGGGGTGCAGGGAGTACCCTGCTCTCTCTGCAGCCTCCTGCCTCTGAAAGGGGTGTTGTAAAACCTGCTCTAGGAGCTGAACCTGGAAGCAATTAAAAATGGTTAAGTTTTTATACAAAATGTTTTCTGGTAAACAAGGAAAGTTGTTGCCTTATGCACCCTCCTGGCTCCAGAAATTATCACGTGAATTCCTTACTATTACTATTACTACTGTTACTATAGCTGCTACTATTTATGTTATAATTAATGCTATTAATAATTCTGTTAATATTTTAAATAACAATTGGTGTTATATGGTACAATGTTGGTCAAAATGTAGTACAGTTCAAAGTGTAAATGTAAAAATTATTTCATTGGCTATTATGTCAATTATTATTAAATCTGTCAAGAAAAAAAGATAATTTTACCTCTGAGAAATCGTTCAAATTAGCTTTTTGCACTGCTGATTCCGCCATCCAATTCCTAAGTATGTATCTAGGATTAACAGCTGAAACCAAGAGTAAATCATGTTAAATTTAGTCAGACATATTCAACAAAAGGAAAACAGTCATTGAAACAAGTCACTGAAATCTTCAAGAAGATTTAGATTTGCAGATCAAGAAAAAAATGCATAAGAAGGAAAAGGAATTAATCAATCTACTTAATTCTATGAGTTGCTAAAAGGGTTTTTCAAACTTGCACTGTCAGTAGTGACGAAGTGCCAAACAGAAATTAGAGTAGCACAGAACATGACATTGATAACGAAGGATTTCCTGTTAGGAACACCAGCAGGCTTTTCAAGTGTGATGAGTTCACCATGGCCTAGGTTCCTGCTACATTGATGGAAAACGTATTTCAGTGTTGTCAATACCTTCGTGGAGATCATAAAAATGAATATTGTATTACTTAATTTAAAAAGTAATTACTAAGATATCCATTAAAGTATATGTACTTAGATATTCCTAAACAAAAGTTTAGCCATAAAAGCCTTTAATGTTACATTTCAGGTGTATTTTTTAGAAACTATTTTTTCAACTTTCCTTTTAATCTCCTGGCTGGGGGCAGGCAGAGTTCCTCAGTTTTTTCCACAGCTGTCTGTCGTATCCTTCTGGAAACCCTCCTGTCAACTGCACTGCTTCCCTGCCTTGTTTCAGGATGTTTGTGTCTAATGAGCAGTAGAGAGATTGTAGGGACATTAAAAATGAAACTGCTGAATTAGTAAACCAGGGTATATCGTACAGCAGAGCCACTAATACCTTCTAAAAGGAGTTCTGTCAAACTGTATGCCAAGGAAAATTCTTATAAGCACACATGGCATTAATTACCAAGTTTTTTGCAGATTATGTCAACAAAATTCTTATTTTTGTTTTGCAATTTAAAAGCTAGAATTTTACTTGAGAAAGTTTTCCCTTTAACTAATGATGAAAATAATCTTACAGAACAATTGTAACACTTCAAGCCTGCTTTTATGTCTTAATTTGACACTGGTGTGTATATTTTCCCCAATTCAGTAGGCATTTATTACATTAAGAGATTAGTTAGTGATACCAAAGGCATTTCACCTTGGCACTTGAAACCAAAAGTCTGTGATTTATGGACATACACAAACTTCATCTCCTTCTCTTTCCACTGAAGTGCCCAGTATGTTCATCATTTTATATGAATAAACATTAGTTTTATATATGAATAAACGTTAGTTTTATATATTTCTTTTTAAAAATCCATGGAGCTTATAAATATCCATACAGTGTATTTGAAAGAGGGTATTGGAGAAAGCAGAAAATCAAAATTACCATCTCAAACTTCCCTCTACTCAATTCCTCTAATCAAGTAGCTATTACTTTATTTTATTTACAAATAATATATTAGGAGGGGCCACAGACATTCTTCTTTTTCACATCCCCACTGTCCAGTACGTACTTACACATATTAAAAAAGCCAATGAATACAACCATCTATTGGAAATCCTGATAACCTCTACACAGGCATAACAATAACCTGCCCTGTTAAAAAAAGTTTTACCACTTGGCAAAACAATTTGCTCTGCCCAAGAATTTGATTTAATCCAGTAAATGGGTTATCAATAGTAAAGTGTAATAACTATTTTTAAAAAATTTTTAAAGGTGAAAAAGTTAACATATGACTCATTCAAAAAATGGTAATTCACATTAGAGCTGTGAGTCATTTTTAGCAGGAGAATATTTGTCCCAGAAATAAATTCTTAACAATTGCAAACTGACAGGTTTCACAGTGGTATTAAAAATATCAGTATTTAACACAAGTGACAAGATAATTATGAAAGATTAATAAAAGCCAGGTAAGAAAAGGACAAAGCAAAAGAACTTTTTTGCCCTTTTAAGCATGATCTGGTCTACTTTTTTTACATGCTTCTTTTGTAAAGAAATACAATTATAGACTTGGATTGTCAAAACTTTTTGATCAACTCCAGAAGAGCTAAGTTTAGGCAGTGCAAGATAAAGCACTACAAAGAACTGAAAACTAAATAAAGGGAGAAAAAAAATAAAAATAATGAATAAGTGATCAACTTCAATGATTCAAGATAATGTACTTTGAGAAGTGAGATATTTTATGACACTTACTAACAATTAGGGAAGGGTGATGAATAATGAGGTGTTAATGCCAATATATTCAAGGTCAGTCAAAGACAGCAATACACAATTTAGTGGAACTTCCCAACCCACATGAGAATCTGAGGAGCCAGGACAGTTTTGTCTTTAACATGAAATTCTGGGTAAAAATGCAGAGTTAACTGAATTGAGCCAGACTTCTTCTGGAAGTTGTACTGACAAGGACAGCTGTTACAAGCAAATGCTTAAACAAACAAACACACAAATAAACTAACAACCCAAACAATTTTAAAGAGACCACAGGGGCATCTAAACAATCTATTTAAATGCATGGATGTAAAAATGTAAAAAAGAAAAAAAAAATCCCAAAAACTTCTGCAAGAAATTTCAGTCACACTGGAATATGGAGCAGCTAGCAAAAATCCAACAAGATTTGCTGATTTTAAATAAAACAATAACAAATGAACATCAGTAGCCTATTATAAATTTTTGCAGCTCTGCAGTATAAATAGAGAATGATGGTTGATTATATGGAAGAAAACTAACTGAACCATGAATCTTTGCAAATCAAGTTTTGACTGCTACCAAAACAAAGACCATTAGCACAAGTGTGATTTTGGAGGCAAAACCTTTTCCATGTTTCATTTGTCTCCTGTACTATAAGATCCTCTGAGGTGCATGTGGAAAAAACACGATGATGGTTTGCAGAAGAGCATCCACAAACTAGGATCCTTTCTGATTTGGAATAAAACCTCAGAATGTCATGATTTTCTCTAAAAGCAGGTTCAAAAGATACAGAAAAATAAGAAGTGTGCTTACACAGTTTTCTGCATTCAATTTTAGCTGAGGAAAACAGGGGAGCTTGAAAACTCAAAATAATAATTGAGCAAAGGGCCTCAGAAACTTACAGTTAAGCTTCTTAACCCTATCAAAAAACAATAAAAGAAATCTTTCTTCTTGGTAGCACTTTTCATATTAACTTCCTAAAAATGCAAATAGAATTTTAAGAAGTGTTCTTTAAAATGGATAGAACTTTTGTTAGAAAATGGGGATGTAAACCTGAAACCATAAATTGTGCCCTCTGTAGTTTTACTATCTCATTACTGGAAGCCAGTGTCAGCCCCTGCCATGTAACTAGCAAATCGATTGGAGCTTTAGAAGAAAGTAGCCAATCAATATCTAACAAAAGAGTGCCACCATTTCCATCCTGCTTTGCAGGAAGCACCCTGCAAAGCAGTGTGACAGTGAAACCTCTTGAGCAGAGTTTGATCAGATCCTGCAGTTCCTTCATTCCCTTTTGCTCATTGATTTTCAGTTGCTCATTGTCTTTTATAGGCAAATTTCACAAATTTACCACAGCTTACTGCAGATCAGAAATATCCCCCTCTGAACAATTCTTGGAATGTCATATCCACTGTTTCTGCTGTGATACCTAACTGCAGTACCTTTGCCATTTTGCATTTAGAATAACTTGGAGAATAAAGCACCTTCCTTTGCCTTCTATGACTAGATAGTCCTTTCACACAGTTTTTTCTCTGGGTGACAGAAAGAAAAAGTGTGTCCCTATCAGAAATCTGAATTCTTTTTAGCATGCAGAAAGGACAGAGACAGACAGAACGAACGTATAGTGTGACAGGATTTGCAGCAATCTTATTCATTATAATATGAGTTTCATTGTTGTAATATGAATATCATTGTAATGAGAGTGTCTCCTCTTCAGAAAAATAGTATACTTTAGTGCTACCCAAAACCAAAAACCTAACACTAAAGAAACATATGTAAATAGATATTTGACATCTGCAACATATAATTCCTTTGGATTGTTTTACTCACTTGTCATTCTTGTTCTTCTTTTGGTGTCTGAATCACCCTTGTTACTATACATGAAAAACAAAACAAAAGAAGGAAAACAGAAAACACTTTAGCTAGTGAGGGTTATGCTGATTTATTTTTAGAAATATCTTATTTGACTTTCATTAAAATCATTAAGTGTTCTGCATTTGTGTTCAGTGGAAGCCAGTGTGAATCTCTAAGAATGATTAGACTTGGAAAGAACTGCACACTTTTTTGTAGATTTTGTGTCTGGTATTCATTTTTTCCCCTAAAAATTGTATTTACTGAATAAAATTTCCAAGTACCTGATATGTATTTCTTTTCATTACTATTAGCCATGAATACCATATATAACTAAGAAAAAATGTTAGATTATTGATTTAACACAAAAGAATCTCACGTGTTCCTATCTATGCAACATCGTGGTTTCCAAACACAATCTGTGTACTTGCAACTGTTCAACTTCCATCCCCTGTCACCATAAAGCAACGTTATTACACAGTAAATATATATATATAAACAGTAATTAAACACTATTCATTCCTATGTACTTGCAAAGCCTGTTTGTGATTCTTGGACTGAATCTGTAGGACTTGTATTTTAAGAAAAATTGTTAACCAAAGAAATCTGATCAGGTGCTCAGTGAAGGACAAAGAAACAGATGACTCCTTCCATGTCATTTTTATGTACCTGTGTGTCAAAACAGAACTACAACAGTAATTACTGTTGAATCCAGCACAATCTAGAACCATTAACACAAAAAATGCATATGAAACCATGTTTGGGTCAGTTTATCAGACCCACTAAAGACAATGCAAAATCACTGCAGATTAAAGTTGCCTGCTTCTGGCAAATACACACTTTAAACTGCAATCAGACTTACCTGTTTAATCTCAGGAGGTACATAGTAACCCATTCTGAAAATAATTTGTGTTTACCCAGATCCTGGAGAGCCCGGAACTCCTAAAGAGAAAGAAACAGTTAATGGCAGGTAATCAGAATTCTTTTCCTGTTAAGCAAAAACCAAAGTAAGCAACAAATACTGTGTTTTAACCCCAGCTGGCAACTAAGCCTCACATAACCATTTGCTCATGCTCCCCCCTCACTGGGGGTTTAAAGTAAGGTTAAAAGTAAGAAAATGTGTGGGGTAAGATAAGAACAGTTTAATAATTGAAATGATTTAATAATAATAGCAATGAAAAGGAAAATATCAAAAGGAGTGAGAAATAAAGCCCAAGAGAAACAAGTGATACAAAGGAAAAAACAATTGCTCACCAACCAATGCCCAGGCAGTTCCAAGCAGGGTCCCCCAATCAGCTCTCCCCTAGTTTATTTGCTGAGCATGACACCAAGTGGTGTGGGATACCCCTTTGGCCAGTTTGGGTCAGCTGTCCTGGCTCTGTCCCCTCCCAGCTTCCTGTGTACACCCAGCCTCCTTGCTGGCAGGGCACCACAAGAAGCTGAAAAGTCCTTGACTTAGGGTAAGCCCTGCTCAGCAACAGCTAAACCATCAGTGTGCTATCAGCATTATTCTCAATCTAAATCCAAAACACAGCACTGTACCAGCTCCTAGAAAGAAAATTAACTCTATCCCAGCTGGAACCAGGACAATGAACAATAAAAGGATTTAAAAGGCAAACATATGATGACCCTTCAAGGAATTTTCTCCCTAAATGTTCTACTAGTATCTTTTCCTCTGTATTCAAATTATTTATTTTTCCTAGCATGATACATCCATATTAATCCATCTCTGTTATGACAAATTTTACCTAAACACCTCTAGCACTTTACCCCTGTTTTTCCTTGGCTTATTGTCTAACTTATTTCATTTTTTAAGCAACATTACTACAGGTTTTGCTCTTCTGAGACTTGTACATGGGTCAGATCTATTTGTAGAGATTTTTTTTTCAACAAAAATAGTGCAATAAGCAAAATATGTTGATAAAGAAAAGGTGGAGAAAAAGGGAAACGAATACAGGGATAGGGGAAGACTGAGAAGAATAGAGACAGTAGGAGAGGAGACAGAACTTGGAAAAGGCAGACAGCAAGAAATCAGAGCTCGGGGTTACTGTCTCCAGTGATGGACAGCAAACACAAACCAGGCTTCCCTGGCTGATTACACTGAGCTAACAGCTGCTTCATATTCCTTAGCTGAAAGCAGCCAAAGCTCACAGACAAAAAATGAACTTCAGAGAAAGAGCAGATTAGGACGAAATGGACATAGATAAAAGGAGGTAAACAGCACATATTCAAGAAAAAGATGTAAGGGAAATTAAAAGCAGGAAGTTTTGATCCTATCTGTGGTTTTTGGGGTTATTTTAAGGAGTAAGAGTAAAAAATATATGCAAACTGTATTTGATCATAAAAATGAGCACAGAAATGACTAAGAGCTGGGAAGCAGGCAGGTGGATAACAGGCAAGTGTGAGAATCAAGCATTTGTTCAAAGATGTGCTGAGTTAAGCTGCTTTAAGAGGAATTTCAGAATATTTCCAGTGAACACTAAATATAAGGACCCCTGCAGTGTTCCCAAAGGATTCTAGCATTTTTAGGTCAGTTTTAGTATGCAGCTGAAAAAATCTTAAGTGATGTACAAATCAATATGAAAACTTACTCATAAAAGTATTGGCGTGTAAATAAACAGAGGTGAAATTACTTTAAAATTGAAATTCTTTAAAACAATTACAACTTTTTACCAGCATAAAATTGTACTTGCTTTTCCACATCAGTTTTGGAACCCAGAATTTATGGGCTAAACAATTTCATTGCATGGGAAAAAAAAGATCAGGTTGCTACCAAGTGAAGGCTGGAAATTACCCTCAGTGTAGGAACAGGGTCACTACTACACCATAATCGCTGGTTCCTCAGCCAGCACCTTCAAAGATGGGGAGATGGAGTTGCCATAAATGGAAAAATCCCTTGGGTTCTATGACAAAAATACCTTCTCTTACAAACATACCCATCCTCTTATCACCCCCCTGTGCAAATGATTAATTCCAAAGCTACAACTCCTGGTTTTTTTGTTGCTTCCCTCTAGAGTATCTCAACTTTTAAACCCTTAATGGCTTCAAGTTCACAGAAAAGGTCAGGATGGACCTCTTACTTAACAGACGAAAACAAGGAAAACCAGAAAATTTGGTCAAAACCAGTTAATTAAAATTGGAAAAAGAGCCATCAACTCCTCATTTCCATTCTGTGTTTTACATAGCCATCCTGCTGCCTAAAACAACCTCCTAAGTCCACCTGCTCTCGTTTTAAATTGGCTTCAAAGACAAACAGACATAAATCAGATGTTTGGGGAAGGCAGTGAAGTTTCCCAGGCAAAATGAACAATATTCATCACATGGAAAAGGCATTGTGTTAAAGAATAAAAGGAAAAAAAAAAATCATTTTGCTCTTCCAAAAAGGCTATTTTCTTTCCAGATCAGGTTGCTTGTCAGAAGCAGATCACAAGCTTCCTTTTCAGAATTTCCCCTTTGCTTTTTTATCCAATTATGACTTGCCTAGCATCTTACTCCAGTTCAAATATTTCAGCTATATTTCCACTTTTAAAGACTGCACTATATTCAGGTAAAAAAAATTAAATGCTCTCATGTCTTTTAAATATGGTTATACTTGGTCCTGAAGAGTAAGTTTAGGCTGAGATAGCAGCAACACAGGATGGGATACCAGGCTGAGCAGGACACAATAGCAAATGTATTCTTACGCTTTAAGTTACATTTCAAACCAATCTCGTGCTCAAGGAAGGGCAGAGGCCACTCTGGGCAAAGAGTTCTAGCAGGAGTTTATGATGAGATGGGATCTCACGTATCATTAGATACTGAGATAAGCAAATAGGCTTGAGAGCAGAGGTTTCAGCCACCTAGTAAACCCATGGTAGGAATAGTTTGGTTGAGCTGAGGTTGAAATTTTCCTCATGAACCATGTTCAACTTCACTTGTTGGACAAAAGGTATTCTTAAACAAAACAACAGAAAAAAAAGGGAGGGGAGGAGTAAGAAAGTTTTTTGTAGCAGACCCACCTTATATGTGAAGAAAATCAAATTCCCACTTGTGTATGAGTATTTATGACTACTCATATTGGACCTGTAACAAAGGCTGAAAATCTGACTTCAGCATTCTTCATTAATGCATCTTTCATTAGCACTTTCCATTAACATATCCATCAATACCAGATACAGGCTTAACAAGGGGTGGTAGCCTGATACAGGTGTATTAGTCTCTGTCCCTTAATAATGATACAGTAACATATTTCCCAGATGAACAGTGGCTTGAGATAGCCTCTACTATATCAGGGTTATGTTCAACTTGATTCACTTTTTTTATATTAAGTATTCCTAAGATTGGGTGCTTGTATTTATACCTCAGGAATACTGAGCTCCTTTAACTGGTCAGCAGTAATTTCACTCAGCTCTCGGAATGTCATTGTAAAATCAGCCTTTGTATCTTCCATGATCTAGTGAATAAAGATACTTCCATGAGTATTTTTCAAGTGGGGTATCAGTTCAGATGTTTGCCAACAAAATTAACAAAGTAAACTCACTTTTAAAAGGAAAGCAATCAAAAAGTTATCATTCTCATTCTCCCCAAGAAGACCCAATTTTGTTTTGAATAGTTCTGTGAAACTGAAAATAGTAACAAAGTAAGGAGATTGTGAACATTATATACATTTTTAGTATTGTGATTAGAAAGGTTAAGTTCTGAAAGTGCATACCGGCTGTAATAGTATTCACCATAGCCCTCCAAAATCTGGGAAGCTCTGAAAAACAAAAGAAATGTCAAGTTCTAAGGAACTAAAATGCTGCTGTGGGTATAGTACTGCTGTACACTAAATAACAAGAACTTCTGCCTGCTATCTCAGAAACACTGATATTCTGAATCATGTGGGATCTGTTCTTCCTATAAGAATTTTTACAAGAGGCTATTAAAATTCTACTTTGTTACTTCAGGAGGATGCACAGTCTTCATAAGTGTCTTACAGAACAAGCTAGACAAACTTAGAACAGAAAACTACAGGCAAAGGTCCTGTCTTAGTGAAAGGAGAATGGACCACACAATATCTAATACCTCCCTGTGGTCCTATTTTACTATTATTTATGACCATCAAAAACTTTTCTCCCCACCTTCCAATCTTATTCTGGCCAATAATTAATCCACAATCAATTTCCAGTTAAAAAAATATATATTTTTAAAGCTATTCCCTTTCTTTCCTAAGCATATGGTGATTACAGGGTCTCCCATCTCACTAGTTCTTTTAAGCATTAAGATATTTGAAGGACTACTTACAGCTGATTTTGCCTGGGATCCAATAAAGGTTTTAGAGCTTGTAACAGCTTGCTCAGATTAAACAGCCCAACACTTGCCTGATTTCCTATTTTATACTTCCTTTCATCATCGGATGTGTTTGGAACAAAGTCTGTTTCAAACAAAACGTTACTTTTCCATAACAGAGTAATTACAATATACTATCAATGTTAAAAGTTTAAAGAACATTCATCTTTACACTTACACAACCAACTTATAAAATACCTAAAGCTACTAAGTATTTAAAATCAGATCACAAGGATGCTTATTTAAAGTGAATTGACTCAAGATCTATTATTTGCAAATCTAAGAAATACATCCTTCACAGACAAGTTCCCATTTGTCACAAATGACATTTTCCTATCTAAAGATACAAAATAAATTCATATGTTTAAACAGAAAAAGACCATTTTTTCATCAAAAACACTTTTAGACTTGAAACCAGTATTTTTACTGCATATAGTGATACTATTCAGAACAGAGGTTAAGCAAACAAATGACCAACTAAATTCAGGATTTAAGGATTTCTGGAAAAGTTACACATCTAATAAACATGTATTTAATAGGCCACCTAAGCAAGATTTGTTTCAGTTGTACAAGCAAGCTTTATATTCACATAAAAATTAGGCCTAATGTGTTCCAGTATGCAAATCCAAATGATCTGGGAGATAACAAATACCTGTCATACAAGTTACAAGTATCCAGAAGTAAAATGTATGCCTATCTGCAGCAGCAGTCTCTGACGGGATCAGTGGGAACCCCTCACTCAGATCACATGCAGATAAGATGATCAATGCCCTAGTCCTCAGAGGACACTGACAGCAAATGGGGCATTAAGGAGGAGACTTCTAACTCGTCTGTCAGATCTGGTGAGTGGTTCAACTCTGAATTTCGAACCTAACACCTCTCATCTGGCTCTAGGGTGCACTGTCTGGCTGGGATAGAGTCAGTTCTCATCACAGCAGCCTGTCCACCGTGCGTTGGACTTGTGATTAAAACAGTGCTGATAACACAGCAGTGTTTTACACATTGCTCAGCAGGGCTGGCACAGCATCAAGGCTTTCTCCATTCTCACTCTGCTACCCCAGAAAATGAGGCTGGGGTGGGCAAGAGGCTATGAGGGGATGCAGCTGGGACAGCTGAGCCCAGCTGACCAAAGGGATATTCCACATTTAAAACAATAAAAACCGGGGGTAGTTTTTCCATGGCAGCTGTTAACTTGGGGACTGACTCTGCATCAGTCTGGTGGTGAGATATGGTGAGTGATTGTCTTTGCATCACTTGCTGGTCACCCCTGCCCTTTTCTCCCCCTTGACTTATTCACATGTCTTTATCTTGACCCATAAGCTTTTTCTTAGCCTTACTTTTCCAATCCTCTCTCTCAAGGGTGAGTGAACAAGTGGCTTGTGGGTCATTAATTGCCAGCTGGGGTCAACCCACCCTACAGAGAAAGATCTAAAAGCAAAAAAAAGCCCCATTTTGTTCAATACAATGAAGCAATATGACATTTACTCTCATGAGTTTTCCATAATTTGAGGCTGCAGGCATGAAAACACACAGCAAGATAACCACTGATGATTCTGAAGTTTATTCAGTTGCAAGCTATAAACAATATTCTAGTAATACACATTTATGTATATACTGAATGTGTATCTATCAATCCCAGACTGATTGAGTTGAGACTTTCAAATAAAGGTTGCCATGTGTAGGGTTGATTTCTTTTCTTCCAATATATAATCAGCTGCTGCAACTGTAAAGCTAAAGCTTGATGCATTTGAAGTTACTGTATTCCATTTCTGCTTTTGGCCGATTCCAGCAATACACAATTTTTTGTTTTCTAGGCTTCTGTTGTAGTATCTTTTGAATTGGTGGTGTTCAAGTGGAAACAGTCTCATGGAAATGGGTTTAATAGTAATATTTCATTAACAAGACTTTTAGCCCTTGAATGCAACCTATATAGTGTATCATAAAACTGGTCACTGATGCAATTTTTTTCCCTAGAGCTCTTCAAAGAGTACACATGCTTAGGGTTTTTCTGCTAATAATGATAGGAGTTTTCATGCAATGGAAACTATATAATTTAATATAAAAATATTATTTTAAGTAAAAAAGATTAAAAATAAAAACAGGTGCTACACTCACTGGGGTCATAGGAGTCCATAAATCCAAATGGACCATAATCTATTGTTATGGATAATAAACTGAAGTTATCTGTATTGCAAACACCTACAATTAAACAGAAAGGAGAAACAGAAGTTAAAATTCCACATGAACCCCAGTCTCTAGGCAATTTGATGTGAAACAGATCCACTGAATTTAGAGAGCTCTCAGGAATCAGACTCTGGAAAGTTGCCCTGTCCCTCTGCCCCCAGCCCGTGCCCTGCAGGACACCGAGGCTCCCACTCCCGCTGCTGTTTTGGGGTTAATCCCACAAATCTGCAGCAGAGCTGGACAGCTCTGCCTCCTGTGCACTGTGAAAGGCCAGGGCTTCATGTGGAGGGATCAAATTCAGAGCAGTTAAATTTATATATGGCATCAGTACATTGCCTTTGTACACTGCACTGTTGCAACAGCTCTGAGAATTCTTGCCCCCATATACTCGTTCTGTCACAGCTGTGCTTGGAGAGATCAGAGAGTTTTGTAACTCTGTTACAAAAGCCCCTTGTATAACAGATAAAGCTGTGGGCGAAGACAGCAACAGAACTGAAGACCAAGGTGACAAATAAAAGCCATTTTTAAGTATATTACTATAAAGTGTCCCTCCCCTAAAGCCAATGCCATCTGGCACCTTACCATGTGCAAACCCCACAGACATCCACATTGCAATCAGATTTGCAGTCTCTGACACGACTGTAGAGAAAAATTCCTAAAATCAAATACATCACTTACTTTAAGTTCTCTGTATCAAAAATATTGAAAAACATAAGTATTTTATTCACCTTAGAAATATGTAATATATTCTATTTTTCAAATTTAGTTATCTGTCTGTCAGGACTTATCATTCCCATTCCAAATTATGTGAGTACATAATAACCTTATCCAGCAAAGACTTTAAATAAGTATACACAGATGCCCTGAAAGTAATTAAGAAGTAAAATTTAAAAAAAAACAAAACCAAAAAACCCAGACACTATATATACTAGGGTGTCTACTATAATATACTATATATACTACAATTACATTAGCAAAAGCACACTTCATCACTTCATGACCACTGTTCACAGAAAACCTGAACAAAAAACAACAGAAAGTGGAAGCTTCACAATAAACATCTCCATAATGAAAACTGGTGGTAAATGTTCATATTTGACTTTGAGAAAACAAAAAAAATCAAAGCAGCAGATTTTCACTGCAGAGAATTAATAAACTTTTGCTAATAAAACCTGGAATCTTACTTCAAATTTTAAAATCTTGTCAAACTTGAAATTGTGAAGACCTTCCTGTAATTTTGTTCACATGCTTGTGGAAAATAAAAAGACTTACCAGATATCTATTTGAATCGTTCATAGCTATTGATGGAAAATGTTCCTGGATGATAAAGTCTAGCAATCTTCTGTAACAGAAGAAACAGAATTCTTTAAACAAAACTGGTACTTTAGAACTGATCATTAAAAATTCTTGTTTTCAAACAGCAAAATGCTGATCTACAGCTTGCCACAAATAGTTATTAAAAACCTCGGTCTATTTATTCCAATGAATATTAGATTAAGCTCTTCCAAATGCTTAGAGACAGGCTGTAGTCGTAAATACAACTGGAAACTGCCACACAGAGTTAAAATTATTCCCACGTTAAACCTCCAGAGCACACCAGGACCTGGTTTTGCATGCACCAATATCCATTTTTTTAGGTAAAAAAAAGAGTTTGCATTTCCAAAAAACCAGTATCAGATTACAAGGAATAATCATTCTACATCAGAATTCTCGCAAAGAAAATTTTACGGCTGAATTCTTATGAAGTAGGGTACTTACACAGTAACTGGCCATTCCCAAAATAGTGCTCTAGATTCCTATAAGACAGGCTTAGGGAAATGGCATATATGCATTAAAAGTTGCAGGACCTGTCACAGAAAACTGAGAAATGTAGGAACTTAGACTTTCAACTTACAAATTTTCCAAAACAAACAACTCCTCCCTAGTGCTTAGTTACCACAACTATTTCAGGTATAAAACTTGTCTCATTTTGTAAGATCCAGGCCTTTAGAAACATCTCGAGGGTTTTACCCTTGTGAGGTAAGATCTTTGGTATGCTTGTATAAAACCAGCAGGTTACCTTTCTAAATTATATAATCTTACTTGCTAATTAATTTATGTCTAAATTCCAACTGTATACATGAATTCTAATGCAATTTGATTGTTGAGAAAAGTATTATGGTTACTATGAAGATTAAATTCAAACCTTAGTAAATCCAGTTCCCCAGAGTGAGTTAAGATTTCCAAGGATCCTATACGAAACCATGATTTGGCAAGTCGTAGCACTATTGCACCTTAAATATAGAGACAAGTGTGTTTAAATGTAAACAGGGTATCAGCAAAATAAAACAGTTCCATAGCAAAAGCCATCATGTGTTGTTTCTATAGACACAGTTTATATATGCACAGTTAAACTGATATTTTTGTAAGTATGCCTAACACATAACAGATGAAAATGTATAATATTAGTTTACTACACATGCATTTTAATGATGAAGCTTGATTTGCTTTACCAGCAACCACAGGCAAAATTCTGTTAGTGCATTAATACTAGAATTGCTCCAGAAATACTGGCCTTAAAGATAGAACACAAACAGATTTTTCCCCATGCTGTGCCATCTCACTCTTTTTCAGAGCAGGTGTAGATAATGTAGCAGTGACATGGCCACAGCTGCATTCCCACCATCCTGGTATTGCTATCAAAACAATGGAAAATTTCCCTAGTTTTCAATATCATTTTGGTAATGGGAAGTGAAAATCAAAATTATATTCTTGCAATATGTATGCCACAATCATAGAAGACCTGTTCAGAGGGCTTCATTTCTTCAACAAAGATATTTCAGATTGATTTTCTCAGGAGAGGTTTTATATCTTAATAAATTAAATTAAGCCAATTTATTATTTTTATTACACATTTTTTATGGAGAATTAAGTTACAATGTTGTAATATATTATTTTAAAATATGTTCATTACCTCTTTCTTTCTTAATATTTCCATTGTAAAATTGGTCTCTCCACACATCATCATCACTTACAATTAAGCTGTAGTAAACAAGAAATGAACATTAAAAATTATCTCAGCAAAAATAATTCATAATGAAGATCAAAGTCATATTTCACATAAATTCATTTTCTTCATAAAAAGAAAGATCTTTTGGTGGCATAGCTTTGTATTTACAAATGACACAGGCAAAGATGCTGGGGCTTACCAAGGTCCATGACCAAGATGCATTTATTTTGTATTTAATACAATGTTGTCCAATTTCATTACTCTCACTGTTCCTGGGGAGAAGGCTGCTCTCAAAAAGAGTAGTGCATTCACTTGGAACCTCAGTGACATATTAGTGTGATTGTAACATTAACTAACAATTTCCCCGGGGACAACATGGAAATTTTGAGGACAGAAAAATTAGAAACCAAATTGTTGCATCAGATCGAGGTCGCCCTTTACATGAGCCAAAATTATCTCAGAAACTTCAGGGACAGATCTGGGACCCTTAGCAATCACTGCTACTGGTACTTAGATTTTTAAAACCAATCTCTTCCTTTCATTTGCCTTAAAATTCTGCACATCCTATAAATTTTTATGTTTATCCAAATATTGAGATTTGTGAGAGTTCACTACAGCTTCCTTTATTCCACAACTTACATTAATTCTGTGAAATAAAATACATCATTTCTTTGTATTTTCTGTTCTATCACAAAAAATCAATCCTCATAAACTATGCAAGGGCATCATGTTCCTCTGAGGTTAACAAATAGGACGTTTTCTCTCCAAAGCAACTGGGATTACACTGACAATCCAGCTTGGTGCCATCTTCTGAAAGAGATCTTATCCCTTCAATAGGCACAGAAGACTCCTTGTTCAAGAGTCTAGCAGGAGGATAATTCAGCTCATTTTATGTAATTCTTCTTTATCTTTGCTTGTTGATAACTGGAAAATATTATTCTATTCAGGAGAGACATGGACCTATTGGAGTGGGTCCAGAGGAGGGCCACAAAAATGACCAGAGAACTGGAGCACCTCTCCTATGAGGAGAGACTGAGAAAGTTGGGACTGTTCATGGGGAGTATGGGAAGACCTCATAGCACCTTCCAGTCCCTAGAGGAGGCTACTAGAAAGCTGGAGAGGTACTCTTTACCAGAGCCTCTAGTGATAGGACAAGGGGGAATGTCTGTAAACTGAAAGAGGGCAGGTTTAGATTAGATACTAGGAAGAAGTTTTTTACTCAGAGGGTGGTGAGACACTGGAACAGGGTGCCCAGAAAGGTGGTAGATGCCCCAACCATGGAAATATTCAAGCTCAGGTTGGAGGGGGCTTTGAACAACCTGATCTAGTGAAGATGTCCCTGCTCATTGAGGGGGGACTTGGACTAGACCAGTAAAAGTCTCTTCCAACCCAAATTACGATTCCATGATTCCAAATACAGTTGGGTGGCATGCTATTTGATATTTAATGCAGTTACATATATCTGCTACTTATTAGGTAGTTGAAGATAGCAGAGAAGACAAAACCAAGCTTTTCTTTGAGGTATATAGCAAAGAAGATGCAAACCTAATATTCCATTCATAAATATGACTGAAGACAGTCACAGTGTTAATTCTCAAGAGTTAAATTTTTGAAGTACACAAGATTCTGGGTTTACATGCTTGAGCATTGAAATTTTAGAAAGAACTCAGTTAAACCAACACTGTGGCGTATGCATACAAACATAAATATGTACAAAAAGGTCGTGAAAAGAAATAGCATGAAGTCTTACATAGTGCAGTTGCTTGCAACAGTAACTGTGGGTTTGAAACTAAATTATTGTTATTATATTCAGTATTTTTGAAGATACCTAGTAGCTATTCAAACTGAATGTTCTGTTAACTGCAAAGAACAGGCAGTGAATTTTTTCAGGAGGGGAAAAATATACAGAAATCAATCTGTTCCTTTTACTGGAGCTGTACTGATACAAGCAGAATTAGGGATTTTTTTTTTTTTTAAATACTCATTTGAAACCAATTGGTATGTCTGTAGGATTAAGTACAAAAAGCTCTGATACAAATTAGATGGAAGAAGAAAATCTTCATCCTTCAAGAGAAAACAAAAAAAAGTAGAAGCAGGGAATGAACCTCAGACATTTACAAAACAATGTGTGCAGCAGAGCCCTAAGGGACAGAAGGCACAAAAGTTGGGCAACTAAACTTCACTGTTTTGAACAGACCTCTGCCAGAAAGGTTGTTTCCTTTTTACTATGTAACTCTTAGCAGGCTCTCTGCAAAATTCCTACAGAATACCAGCACTTCTATTGCTGACACAAAATTCCATGGGGGCATCAACATTTAGTTAGTACAGACGTGCAGCACTTGAGAGCTGGCCAGGTAGCTGAGCAGCCACATAAACACAAATTCCCACTAGAAAAGTAGTTCTCCAATGGTCCCTGTAGTTGGTAAGTACCATTACTGGAGAGAAGGCAGCAGCAGACCAGCTGTACACTCGACACAGGAAATGGAGCACTGAAAAGCTCTTACACCAAAGAAGCTGGAACAGGACTCACAGAAGGATGGATGGATTATATCCCTCCCTACCTGGCTCTCACTTAAAGGCTTGACTTTACACTCCTAAGTGCTCTCCCTGCTGTCCTGCATGAACTATGCAAGTAAAGGCCACTCTGAAAACTTTGCATATTGGCTCACTTTTTTGACTTCATGTGTAACACTGCTCACTGGTAGTGCCAGTATGGGACTAAAATGGTACTGTATGAAGTGTTCTGTATCTAGCAGTACGGTCATAAACTGTAGCACCCCATTGGGAACACGGTACTTAAAATTAATAGAGCAAACCAACCGGCTGGGTGTTCTGGGATAAGCCATAAGGTTTTTCCTCCTACTTCTGCCAAGACTTGACAAGACCTCTGTTAAGTGCATCCCACCAGCCTCAGTACAACAGCTCCCCATCGGGAAGAATATGGCTGTCAGCTGGGGTTTTTCCAAATTAAGTCTTGCAAACAGTCTGCAGAGCTTGTACAACAGTTAAGAGAGCCAGGCATTTAACCAATACGCCAGCAAGCACACTGTGTGCTCAGTAGAATTCATGCACAGTAAAGGGGTAATTTCATACTGGTTTTGCACTGCACAATTTGTTGAGATGACAGCAAAGAGAGGCTCTAACCTGCCAAATGATTTCCTGCTGATACTCAGACAGATTTAAAGTTCTGCACTAACAGCCAACAGCAAAGACTCTCAAGATGAAGTCAGTGAATAAACCATCAAAAATGTCATTTAAAAACACTGCACTTCAACAGAGCAAATGAGTTAGAACTAATGCTGAAGAGATTTGCAGACACTTTGCAAATACAGACACCTAGCCATGTGGCAGCTGAGTACAAGCTTTTTCTGCAGAGGATTTACTTTCTCTGAAGCCTGAAACACTGCAGTATAGACTAAGACTACTTGGAACACAAAATGAATTTGGCATTTTAAACATAATCACCTGAAAATATTCAGTTACTTGATTCTGAGAAAATCATCCAAATGAATGTATGTGTTAGTCTCCTTTGGTTCAGACAGAATTAGTTTTAAATTATTTTTTTATGAAATCTCTCTCTGTGTGCTCAAGGGGTGTTTGAGAGCAATTGAGAGCAATTGCCTACGTTCAGTTCTACCGCCAATATTAATGTTTGTTCATATGACTGACAATTTTTCCCAGCAATCTTAAAAATGACAGTACAAAAAAAGCCACTTTCAATATTTTCCTAGTTGGCCAGGTTCTAGAACTTGGATTAACTTTATAGAAATGAGTCTTTACTACACTAAAGTTAAGTTGGATTTCTAGAATCCAGCAAACTATGTGATGCCATTAATTGCTAGAGCTTATTATTATTGGAAAGTTTTATCCAAAAATCTATGGAAGGATATATTTTGACCTGATTGAATACATATGAAGAGATCTATCATCCTGAAAACTAACTGTCCTGCTTTATTGATGTTCAGTTAAACTCAGTCACAAAATTACCTCTAAATTAGGATACTGTGAAAAAGGAAAGAAAAATACCTGGCAGCTCTGCTTGTAGGAATTCCAAGATAGTGCATGGCCTCACTACACAAAAACTCTCGAACAGAAGAGCGAAGCAGAGCTCTTCCATCGCCATTCCTATCAAGAACAGAGAGATAAGGAATAGGTCATAAAATCAAGGTAAATTTCAAAAAGAAAACATTCAGTTTTGGAGTACACAGAATAACTGCAACTTACCTGGAGTATGGGGTCTTTCCTGACCCTTTTAACTGCAGTTCCCACCTCTCACCATGCCTGCAAAAATACCATTGGCATTTCTAAAAGTATACTTCAGGTTAACCATGAATCAGCTAAATTGAACAGAGAGTTCAATCAGACACTTTAAAAGAAGTCACACCTGTTTGTATATACTCCGATCAAGTGGGCTCTTCCATCCCCCAGCTGACCTGCCCAGCTACCAAACTGACAAAAATTAAAATCAAGTTATTGTCCTCTATAATTTATAGAAATTATACTTGAAACAATAGAGATTACATGTAGGTCCTCACAAAAGACACATTTGCTCACATAGTCATTTAAATGTTGATCCCTAAGGCTGTATTTCACCAAAAATGAATCAGAAAACCACAGAAAAGAGTAACACCAGTAATCCTCATTTTTTTTTACCTTCCAGCTATGAGGTACAGCTACAGACCTGTCTTTTTTGTATAATGAGCCTTTAAACCCACATGGCTTATTTTGGTTTTTTTAATTGGAAGTTACAATCAAATTCTACCATTCTTCTCGATGAATAATCATAGCCATTTCAATGAAACTTGAATCTCAGTAATCATGATATTGCAGTGAGGCTCTGTCCTTCTTCACTCCTTTGAGCTATTAGTATCTATCATGAATCAGAGCTGGCCAGGCTGCTGGGGTGCTAAGCAGACTCGGCAGCTAATGAAAATTAAAAAGATCATTTGCTCCAGGCATAAACAAAAGCAGAGAAAGTAAATAGGGTGCTGTGGAAGGATATTATAGGTCTTTTCCACCTGCAGCCCTTATGAAGAACAAATCCGCAATCAAAAGGTTAGTAAGTGTTCATGTACTCACAGGCATATACTCATGTACATATAGGTATAATCAAGGTGTAATTCACAAGAAAAGACCAACACAATTCCACCTGGAAGAACGAGTGCCATACTTACCTGGTGACCCCCATACCTATGGGCCAATGGAACAGACCCAAATATCACTTTCGCACCACTGACGAACTCCAGAAAATCAGACGATCCTTTGACAGATACATCAAGATCCAAAATATTTTCAAGAACATCCTGGAGAAAGAAATAATACTTGAACATGATCAGATTTTCAGTGGAAATGAACATGTTTTCTCTACAGATCTCATTATTAAAAGACATCTCATAGTATGTTTTAAATGCTGTTTGTTTCAAGTATATATTGAGAAAATGTTTCACAATAAATAGCATATGAATATTAAAATATATTTTAGTACATGTATTAATAATTTCTACTAATTAGAGAGGAATGAAAAACAATAGCCAACCTCTGAAACAGCTACAAGACGAACTCTAGATTTAAAAGGTGTAGGATAGACAATTGAAAAAATGCAGTTTTTCACATTACGGACATAATTTTCTTGGATCACATCAACTGGAAAAGGATCTGTAAACATGAAACAGACAACAAATGTCTTATAAAAAACAATTAATCATATTATTCATAATAGGTTTCCTCTTAAATCCAACCAAAATGCTTTAAAAACAATTAGAACTTGAAACATTACCACTTTACCAACGCATATTAAGCCTTCATGAAAAACAAGCCCAAAAAAATTCAGGATTTTATTGCTTGGAATTTCTGAATTCTGAATTCTGCAGTTAAAGAATCTTCCGGGGCATTCTAGTTTTAAGATCTAAACCATATCTAAGCATAGATTGAATTGACTTTGACTAGAACAGTCTCAGGGCAGTTTCATGTTGCACTAAATTATATACACCCTAAAAGATACTTGCATGAGACAGAGAAGTTCAGCTTTCCCCCCAGCTGAACAATGTAGTGCAACAGATTTAAGTCACTGTGCACCAGTAACTGCTGTATACAGTCCATATGCAGCAAAGATCACCAAGCAAAACAAGAAAACAGATGAAGTCTTTTCTGAGTGAACGAAAGAGTTAGAAGATGTAGTTCTTGCTGCAGCATAACGTGTGTACTCAGAAGTTGTGCTTCATTCTTCCTTCAGACCTGCTCTGTGCCCTTTTCCATGGTAACAGAGAGCAAATATGGTTTTAAAACAGTGTGGTTTACCATCATTTTGGATTTTTGCTTGCCACAATCTTACAATTCCACATTAATTATAAAATCCCAGTACCTCGTAGTCACTGTTTTGTAAAAATTTTAAGTTAGCTAGCATCTCTGGAGCTTTGCTGCTAGCCATGTTTCATACTGCCTCTAATGACAGATCCTGTTATACCCAGCTGCCACAAGATTTATCAGTGACTATATTTTCTAAACGTTCACAAGTAATTGTGTCATCTGATTAAATTAGTTCTGTAATGTTATCATATCAATTATCATTATGATTACAAGCAGTCTTGTATGCCCGAGAGGAAGGAGAGCTGAAACGCTTTGTGTACTTCCAGACAGGCGTCAGGTTATCAACTCTGCACTAACACGTAATGGGGACTCGGAGAAAAAAAAAAAATCAACAACAAAAAAGCTCCTAATGGCCAATCTAGTCTTAATTTTAAAACTAGTATTTGACTGTGTATATAGGTCTTCGATTAGTTACTGGCTTTAGTAGCTGCTACCACCCACCAAACAATAGAGCGGGGCAGGGCAGGTGTGCACAGGCCCGGGAGGGGCAGGACAGGAGGTGCAGAGCCCCGGGGCAGGCGCACACAGCCCCAGGAGAGAGCACACAGCCCCAGACAGCGGAGGACAGGAGCACACAGCCCCGGACAGGCAGGCCGTACCTAGGAGGCTGTCGGAGGACAGGGCCCAGGCGCAGAGCTCCGCCGCCCGGCGCCGCGGGCACTGACCCGGCTCGGGGCGGGAGGCGTTCGGGGCCGGGCAGAGCCCGCGGGAGCCGCACAGCGCGGCCGCACAGCCCCAGGCCAGGCAGGCGGGCAGCCAGCGGCGCCACCACATGTCCCCAGACCTCGCCCTCAGGAGTCACCTACGAACCCGGCCTGAGGTCTCCCGCCCTCAAGGAGGCCGTAAGGGGTGCCCGCCCGGCACCCCGCCGGAGGGCGGTGGCGGCGCGGGGCTTCCGCGTCCGGGTCGCGGCGGTGCCGGGAGGCGGTGCTGGCGCGGCGGGGCTGGGGGACACCATGGCCTTGCGGTGGTGGTGGCGGAGCGGCGCCTCGTGCCGCCGGGCGCCGCCGCTCGGCTCCGTGCCG
>NW_024581137.1:42551647-42652405 GCF_017639235.1 Corvus kubaryi
CGGCCCCCGCGCCCCGCCGGCCCCCAGCGCGGCGGTGAGTGCGGCGGCGGCGGCGGGCGGGCGCGGAATGAATGGGGCGGGGGGCGCCGGGCCCGACACGGGCGGACACCGCGGGGCCGCTGCTCCTTCGGCGTTCCGCAGCCTCCCGCCCGGCAAGTGCCACGGCCTGGGGCCGGCTCCCTGCCGGGGGGTCATTCTGGGGGCAGGAGCGTGCTCGGTGCAAGGTTAAATTCCGGCTTAAGGGTTTTCCAGCAGTGGTTAGTGTGTGCGCTTCTCGGAGCCGTCCCTAGGTGGGAACGGGGGAAGCGGTTCTCAGCAGCGTGAGATTTTGATGGCGTTTGTGTGTGTTAGCGTGTGAGTGGTAATGGGGCAGTTCTCTCAGCGCCTTGGGTTGGTGCTTTTTCACGAGGGCAGGCTGCGGTTCTGACCCGCGCTGAGCTGCTCTGGCTGTCCTGAGCCTTAGGAAAGTGCTGTGGCGGATGTGTCCAGCATCCTGCAGGAGCCGCTGCTACAGGGTTAAGCAGAAGTGTAAGGGAGGGAGTCTGTGTGTGGCTGCACTGAAGGAAGAAATCAGCTATTTTTAGCAGCAGAACGCGGTGAGAGGTCCGAGAGAGCCACTTAGGAATGTCTTAGCCGTAGGGCCGGACGCTGAAGTCAGACAGCAGTGGGTTGCAGAGCTGTGGTAAGTTAGGGCTCCTCGCCTTCCTTTGTCTCTTTGCATGGCCTTGTGTAAGCACAGAGGATGGAAGAGTGCCCTTGAGCAATTACAGTGCTTTTGTTTCTCTCCCCCTGTCCAAGGAGAGGGAGGCTTTGATTCACGTATGAGGAGACGCTGAGCCACGAGGAACAGGTCTCCTTGAGCGTTTCTGAGTGAGTTTTTCCAGAGGCAGTTTGGTGAACACGTGGATTGCAGTGATTTTAGGTTGGCTCAGCCCAGCATTGGGCAGGGCTCGGTACTTCCTGGCAGCACTCCCAGGAACAGACCAAAAGCTGTACTTCCTTTCTCAGCCTATATCTGCTGGAATCATGTACCTGAGACCGTGCCTTCCCCCAGGCTCTTGGGCTCTGTCTGCAGGGAGAGATCACTGGAGAGATTGCTAGGTTTGGAAGTTGGGTTTTGGACATCTAGCAGGGAAGATGGACAGGTATAAATTATAGACAGCAAACTGAATTGAAACAGCTTCAGGGGGAAACAAGGACATGATTTTCTGTCAGTGTACTG
This sequence comes from Corvus kubaryi, assembly GCF_017639235.1. Classification (NCBI taxonomy): domain Eukaryota; kingdom Metazoa; phylum Chordata; class Aves; order Passeriformes; family Corvidae; genus Corvus; species Corvus kubaryi. Next base: position 42,552,870 of record NW_024581137.1, read on the forward strand.
GTTCATTGAAACAGCTCTTGTCCTTTTCTCTGTGTCTTGACTGGTGCAGTCCAGATTTATCTGCCAGGAGGGGAATGTTTGAAAATTGCACCTTGCACAAGTGAAAAGCAAGGTTTTATTGGAGCAGCTCTGGTAATTTAACTGATAAGCCTCCTGGGCTGGGCCTGCAAGGGGAGAAAGTCCAATGCTCCAGAGCAGAAGAGTCAGGTCAATGTGCCTATTGGCACTCATGTCTTACTTGGTATGGAAGGGGATTATGAGACTCCCTTTGCTGTTGGGTTGTTAAAATGGAAAAATAGAGCAATGGTGATGGATACATTTTTTTGTAGTCAAATGTTTTCTGTCAGTTTAAAGTTCTAATAAACTATCCCTGATTTTATTTCGTGCAGATGTGTCACTTTACCCAAAGAAGTTCAACTTTCTCGTTTTCAAAAATATGTAATATATTTTGGCGGTAAGTTGGAGATTTATATTGCTGTGTAGTGGGTAAAGACATAGTTACTGGGTGAACTGCATAGTCACACCTGTGAGCTGTAAACTTTGAAAATAAGGTTATTTACTCCAGTACATAGTTGGGTAATTCTGCGTAGACTGCTGCTGTGGTGCTGAGTCTGAATCTCAGTCCTCTGTCTTGGAGAGTAATGGGCAAAGCAAGAATGCTGCAAGAAAATACATACAGTTCACTTTGGAAAATGAAACACCAGAAGAAGAAGAAACTTCAAGAAACAAACAAACAAATCTCCTAAGCTTAATGCATCCAGGTGGAGTTTTCACCCTTTCCTGATGAACTTTCCTATCATCATGCTACCTGGAAGCATTGATTTAATTTATTATGTAGCTGGGTGTACAGAGGGAAAAATTTCAATTCTAAGTCAGGAATATTTTTTCAGGAGTTTACAAGAGAGGGAAGAAAGTAACAGAATACTTGTGTTTCCAGAAGTGAAGGCTCTATCTCCAAACGTAGGCTGTACTATCCATAGCATATTCAAAAGGAATACATTGAGAGCAACGTAGTGTTCTGTGTCTCAGAAGACTTCTGTGATCTCTTAAGGGCAGAGTGTGTGTGTTCATTTGCCTAATGTGCTTTGCCAGCTCCCAAAGGCTATGATCATCAATACATAGCTCTGCTGTCCTTGCACCTTACTGTCTGGCTGAAAAGAATGTTTTGATGCCTTCCTGTATTTTAGCCTTTTGGTTAAATCTTGTGTGAGGGGAGAGGGGGAGAAATGCTTTCAGATGTTTCTGTTTGGGGAATCAGGGGAACTTGACTTCTAACAAGACCGCTCTCAAAATCACTGTCACCAGGTTTCATCATACAAGTACATCCCACTTGTGCAGCTGCAGTAAGACAATTAGTGATGAAAAATACCAAGACCCTTTTCAACTTGGTAGAAAAGACTTGAAGAATCTCTATGAAGATATTAAAAAGGTAGGGGATTTTGGTGGCTGAGGATTGGTGATGATTTGGTTCTGGGATGTTGTTATGATTGTTTTTAGTAGCAACCATCAATTTGGAGGATATTTATTGAAAGAATGTTATTTATGTTTATGAACAACTGTCTGAAACTTAAACTGAAGGTAAATTTCTCATATTTTATAGAACCAGAATGCAGTTTTTTGCTCCTGATTTGCAGTGCCGGAATGCATCATTTACATTTCAGATTACTCACAGTAATTTTTAGAACAACTTCAGCTTACACTGGGTGGAGTGAACGCAGGCAATAACCTTCTACAGGCATACTGTTTTACTTGCACTAAACAGATTGACTTTGTGACTTCCATGCTGAAATGCTCTTGTGCTTTTTATAGGAATTGCTGGTCTCTGCAGCAGAACTTAAGGAAATGTGTGATTATTACTTTGATGGGAAGGGAAAGGCCTTTCGACCAATGATTGTGGTGCTAATGGCTCGGGCTTGCAACATTCACCATAATAATTCCAAGTGAGTTGGTCACTTTCAGATACACACACTTGAAAGTTATCATTCTTGTGTTTCTGAAAAATACTTTGTGAAAGTAAAGTGCTCCTCAGTAAAACCTGAATGTAAGTTCCATCTTGAAGCTGTATTTTTGTAGTTGTCAGTGCAAAAGGAACTGCTGGCTTTGTTAGATATTTCCATGTGTTAAATTGTGGACTGTACTGTGGTTGTAACTGGGGTGCATAAATAATGTTGCCGAATTACAATTCTTGTAAGGCTTTTAGTCAATTCTAGCTTCTTGTATAAATACTTTTAATTAAGTTTATATAGTTTCAAAGAGTATTGAAGGTTCTAATAAAGCATTTTTCATTTGTAACCACTCCTGTTCCTATTAAACACTGGTCACAGGTAAGAATTTTGCTGCGAGAAGGGACCTTCATAGATTTTTTTAGTAATTATGCAGAAAAGCTATTAAACAGGTGGTATGATTATATTCAAAGCTGTGAGACTTTGAAAACAGGTTTTTTTCACCCTCTAGTAGCAAGTTTCTACACCTTAATATAACATTCTAAGCTAAAGAATCTGGTGTAATCCTTATGATCTCCAAGTTACTTGTCTTTTGAAAGCAGTTTTAAGTAAGCACAACATCATGCTTGCCTGTACTCTCTATCACTCCTTAGTCTGGCTCATTGCAAACGCTTCACTCCACACGTTCCTGTCAACTGCTATGTTTGCATTTTGAGGAAAGATGTTGTTGGCTGGACTGTTCTCTGCCTTCAGCTATGCTTCCAGTCTTGCCTTATATAGGTTTTCAAATAGAAAATCTTTGGTCCCTTTCCAGAAGTGTTTCTAGACTAATTTGTCAGTCTTAAGGGATTTCTCTGAGCTCTTGCATAATTTTTTTTCTGTAGCAGTAGTTTAATGCCTTGTTGGACTTGATTACTACCTCAGAGCATGGCATGTATTTTGTTGTGTGGATGGCACCTCTCCCTGTACTGCGTCCTATGTGAATACAATTTTGAAGGAGGAAGCAAACCCAAGCTGGTACTATCCTGTCCTGTGTGTGCCAGTTCCCCTTGTTTTAGGAAAAAATTATCCAGGATTAATGAACTTTGCTCCAGCCAGATTCTCTTGTCAGTTCAGGACTGCTTCTTGTCATTGACTTACACATAGCAAAAGGAATAATACCAACTGTGAAAATCCTCAGGGATGCCTTTTGTCACTGACTTAATATTTTCATGAGTGATCTTGACATGAAGAACAGGAGCATGAGGATGGCAATTTTTGGTGGCAGAATCATTCTTGATGGTCGGCCATCTATGCTGAAATCTAAGGAAGCATAGTAAACCAAAAATCTCTGCTTGAGCTTGTAGGGTCATGAGTGTCCCATTAGGGCATAATCCCAGTGTGGTTTGCAACTACCTTCTCTATGAAAAACCTCAAAGATATCCTAGGATGCATCTACCATCCAGTTCAGCTACAGGAGTGTATATCACACTTCCTGAAATCACTGGCATGTCTGTTCCCTGTGCTCAAAATCAGTTAAGTCCAGCTAGCTTCAGGCATGGATTGCAAAGATGATCACAAAGAATGAAGACTTGTGGTCTACAAATTTACCAGGAACAGGGTGAAAGAGCTATTTAAGACAAAGCATTATGTTGCTAAGAGGAAATTTAGGAGGAGACTTTTAACAACAGGGACAGTGAGTTTTTGGAGCATCTTTCGGCTCAAAATAATGGTAAAAATAGTTTTATCTCATTCTAGTGTGTAGCATGAGAAGCTTATGAACAAAATCATGTGTGCAGTACTGAGAAGGGTGGAACTGATGTCATACAGTGTGGGAGTTGAACAGTGAATCAAGGAGGTAGCAGTAGAAAGACTGGTTTTGCCTTTATGCTCAAAGCATATTTGCTGTCTTTTGACATATGTATACGCTCATGGACATATTCTTGTCCATGTGTTGCGCTGTCTCAAAATGGTTAGGACCAGTTTTGAGACCTGCCCTATGCCAGTAAGAAAGTGCCACATACGCCTGGGGCAAGTGTTTGCTTTGCAGTAGCCAACCCTCGGCATAAGTCCTCTGATTTCTAGATGCCCGTGTCATTTGGCAGTGTTTGTACATCTGTTGCAGTTCTAATCAGCACCTCCAAAATATGTTCAGTGTTTAAAGGCCTCCTCAATAATCTGAATGTTCCTTGTACAAACCAGGCTGAGTCACTGCCTTTGTCGTGTTGCTTTTAGAATGAAATTCTGAGTGGCAAGGACAGAAATGTTTCAGCAAAGGAATGGAATGAAATCTCAGGGTATTTACCTTCCTCTCCTCTGCCCTGTGCCAATTTCTCCAAGCCTGTGATTGCAATTAAATATCCCATATGTTGATACAAGTCTTCACTGTACTGCTTGTTGGTTGGTGCATGGTGACCGATGTTTTCTGAAGGTTGGCAAGGCCATGCCAAAGGAATTTACATTTGTACTGTGGATACCCGGTTCCTGTGAGCTGATAAAATTTTATGGGCATTTTCTCCTCTTTTGCTTTTAAGCTTCTTGAAGCAGACTGTCTTAGGCCTGCTCTCTGTATACATGGACTTTAGTTTACATTGATATTGTGATTGATTCATTATTGTTCTTTCTTAAAGCAACATTGTCTCCAGGTGGCAAATAGTTCTGCCAACTTTTTTATGTTTGTGAGGAAAATTGTCTATGTAGAGAAGTAATACTGCATATTTTTAACTCTGCTGCTCTTCTACAAACCTGAGGGGAAAAATACTTGCCTTCCATTCTGCTTCTCCCAATGTTTTTTTAAGATGTTTTTCCACTTTCAAGTTGTCATTTCCCTTGAAGCATTTTATCATTCTTTTGCTCAGTTAATACTGATTCTTCTCCCAGGCTTGTTTTCCTTTGTTGGGGCTTTGGCTTCCACACATGTAATTGAAGACCAGAGTCTGTAGACTTGTAGGGTGAGCCAATATCCTGTGCTGTTCATCCCTAGCATTTTTTTAAAATTTTGCCTCTGGGGTTTGTATTGCTGTTGTTCAGTTTCTGTTTCGTCTGCTGCCATTCTCAGCTATAATATAACTTGCTGGACCCAGCATACTTTAGCCTGCTCTTTCATTTTCTTTTCTTCTTTTGTGCAATTTTTGTATAAAAGGTAATACTTTTCCTTATTTGGCTGTTAAAATAACAGGACTCAACTTAGGAAGGCTACAGGTCCTGATTTTGAGGCAATCCAGAGAAACCTTTCTCTTTACAGAGTCCCACCAGCATAGCTGAGATTTCTCAAGAGAATGCCCAGGTGGCTCTGCGTGCAGGTTAGGTGACATCATTTATGTTTAGGTGAGGTATTTACTATACCCTTAGCAGGTTGACTGTTTTTCTAGAGTGAGGTCACTTTATTGTGGTCATTATAAGGAAAATGACAGTTGTATAAAGACTTACCTGAACTATTACCAAAAAGGTAAGTGACTGAAGCCTGTTGTTTCTTTTCTCTTGAAGTTCTAAGTGTCAGAAGTCCTACCCTGAGTCTTTAAGTCCCTTGGGCCGTGGCTTTTTGCTTATTGATAGCAACTTTGCTTTGTGTGAGAGTAAGAATTGTTGTAAGTAGTTTAAGCTGAGGTCATGTGAACCCTCAATTTCACACATCCAGTGGCACTTCTTCACATACCTGTGTGCAGAATTTCACAGAATTATCACTTAGCCTGACAGGACCTAGTGTTTCTCTATTCTCCAAAGGTGTTTGCAAATAAGAGTTTTTATTTTTCTGCAACCAAAACGAGAGAGACAAATAAGAGAGGACCTCAGAATTACAGAGACAGTAGAGAAAATAATGAACACAAAAGGTTTGGGGGCAGGGGAAAGGAAAGAAATTTATCGGAATAGTGTGAGAAACAAATAAAATGACCTGGCTAAACTCGATAGAATATTTCCTAAAGGCAGGACCTGCCAGCAACCTTAGTTCCCTTTTGTTTCACTCCTCCAAACCGTTGTTGTCAGAAGCCCGTGGTGTCAGCTGCTCTGCAGTTTTCTCCCATGTTAACACATGCATTCTCTGTGCTTCCCCTAGTTTGCAGTGCCCTTCTGTGTCACAGACTCTCTGAGATGGTTGCTTCTTTCAACCACAGGGCCTTAACAGGAGAAAGATGCTTGGAAGAATGTGGCTGTAGCACAAAAATTTTGCAAGTTCTTATGCTCATTTCCTCTCCTTAAACTGGCAGTATTTGCTTACTGGCAAACACATTGCTCCATGCTCTTTGCTGGAGAGTGTAAATCCTGGTTTGTGTGGTTTTGAGTTCCCCCCTGACCATTGTCAGGTAGTTGTGGTTGGTTGTTTTTTGTTTGGTTTTGGACGGGGATATTTGGAGGGTGATATTTAGGGTTTTTTAACCGGTATGGTCAGCCTTGGTTTGTTCAGTGTTCATGAAACAAGTTCTGTAATGGAAAACATCTCAGGATACAGTAGATCTATAAAACCTTATCACTATATCAAGCAGGGGGTCCTATTGAAAAACAGAACACGATCAGTGGCATGAAATACCTGTGTAAATATACATCATCTTGGGGTGTCTTTACTTTGAGAATGACCTAAAAATGGCATCTTTCCACTTACTGGATTTGCAGGGACCCTATTATCTAATGACTTGAGTTACTGCCACTTTTTGCTTTTGTTTTGCAGGAGAGGCTGAGTGAAAAATGGCAGGGAATGAGAAGGATCCTGGAGTTTGTGTGTTTCCCCCTAAAATAGGCATGCCCTGATTTAGAATTAGTCTCACAAGATGCATGTAGGAAACTATTACAGATCTTTTTTTGCCTGCAGTGGGAAGAGCCTTGCTTGAGACTTTGTGGAAATAGTAGTTTTAAAACCCCTTCAGATTAAATTGTCATATTTGATACAATATTCTGGAAACCAGACACATAAACCATGAGCATTCCTATGCCATTTTTAGTCATTGTCAGAGATGAAATACACTATAATGCAGAACTTTTCAGAACCTGCTTTTGAAATAACTGGTTTTGTGCTGTCTTCATACTACTGAAATATTTCAGTGTGTCAGTGAGTGTTGCCATTTACTGCTGCTTCCCAGCAGGAAATGCAGTCTGCTGACATAATTATTGAAAAAGGGAAACCCCAAAAGGAGAACACTGCATGAAAGAGGCTGGAGACCTTTTCAGTTTTTTGAAGGTAAGTTTTTCCCTGCTTAGTAAGAGTAGTTTATTTTGGAAAACTATTTACACTGAACTAGCACTGGATTGAATCACTAGTCCACATTAAGACTTACCTTCAAACAACCATGGAGTTTTCCAGCTCTTATTTTCTGTTGTATAAAAGCCATATTTTCACAGCCTGTGAGGTACCCATTCATCCTGCTATTGTTCAGGATGTACAACTCCCACTGACAGCAGTGCAGAATTGTGTATAGAGGTAGGTGTCAGAACGCAGTGTTATGTCAGCAGACCGCAAGATGTTCTTTCATTTTGTGATTAATCACTACAATTTTATGGACATAGGCAGTGCAGGAAGGCTTTAAATTCCCTTCAGCTGAGCTCAAATTATCTTCTCTTTCAGTTCTTTTTCTGTTCTGCTGGAAAGTAGTGTAATTTTCTCTGTTGTCTGTATACCAGAAGTATGGTATCTATGTATCAGAAGTAGTTTTTTTCTTTGGTTGTGGGTTTTGGGTTTTTTGTGCTATTGGTTTGTGTGGGGGCGGTTTTAAATGTGGTTTTGTTACACCTGTGAGGCAAGGCTGACTGGGATAGCCATTTCTGGGATCCTGCATGTAACCCATGTTGAAAACAGAAAAAGATGAATACTGGAAGAAGACAGTGGCAGCTGGATACTAAGGGAGATGGTGTGAGCTAGCTTGGGTCTTTTATGTGCTTTTTGCCAGTCTTGTTCTCTAGATAATTGCTTCAGTGTTCTTCCATTACCTTCTTTTCACCTAGTTTAAAAAATAAAGTAGGTGTGAACTACTGAGAGTTGAATCATCCGTGTTAGATCTTCCCAAAGACTGAGTTCCAGTAAGTGTTAGGTAGTTGGTGTTTACAGTCCTAAAGTGGCTGTAGTAGAATTCTAGTTAATTCCTCAGGCTTCTGAAGAACCTCTGAGGTTTTAAGGTAATCAGATAACATAAAGGATAAGATCTGTAAGTTAATGTCTTTCAAAGGTAGAATTACAGGTTTCTGTGTCTTCTCATCTCTCCAGCTTGCTGGTTAGTAGAGTTATCCAGCCTTAGAGAGTTTGTGATGCCACATTTATAGGTAGAGCAACACAGATAAGGAAAACTTAAAACTCATCTACAAAGCTACCTGGCATTCTTTTCTCTGCTGTTTTCCAGATCTTAGTCTTGGAGCCAAGCATCCTTGATGCTGTACTATTTACTGCAGTCTGGATTTAGAGGGATTAAAGTCACTAATGCAGGAGTTTTGCAGTACTGTTAATGCAGCAGTGCAGAAACAGGCCTAATAAGGATGGACACACTCCTCTCCACTTACTGTACTAATGTGATCTTATTTTCTCTTGTCGTCCTAATTCCAGGTTTGAAAGAAGGGGGTCAGACCATGAAAAAGCTGTGACAGCTGTTTTCAGAGAAACATTTTTTGTTTGGTTTTTAATAGAGATTTTTTAGTGTGTTGCAGTGTATATAATTGATTTAATTATTTGACAGTTCTTGTTTTTTATTTTAGGGAGGTGCAAGCAAGCCAGCGCTCTGTGGCCATAATTGCTGAGATGATCCATACAGCCAGTCTAGTTCATGATGATGTTATTGATGATGCAGATTTTCGCAGAGGAAAAAGGACACTTAATCAAATCTGGGGAGAGAGGAAAGTGAGTTCGCTAATGTTTAAGACTTGCCTTTGAGCTTCAGAAGAGCACAAATACCTAGAGGTTTGTAACGTTACTATCCTTAGGTCTTGGGATATGTGAGAAAACATATGAAGAGGTGTGCACAGTTTGTGGGTGAGACAAATGTGCTTTCCTTTTCTGAACTGTTGGAAGCATTAGATAATGAATGATTAAAGTGTGTAAGTGTTGGGCCTGTTCAGCCTCGAGAAGAGACAACTGAGAGGGGCTCTCATCAGAAGTATCTGAAAACAGTGTTAAGAAGATGGATCCAGGCTCTTCTCACTGGTGTCAAGTAATAGGACAAGAGGCTGTGGACAGAAACTGATGGACAGAAAGTTCCACCTGAATACAAACAGATTGCCCGGAGAGGCTTTGGAGTCTCCCTCACTGGAGAAATTCAAGAATCACCTGGACACAATCCTGTGCCATGTGTTCTAGGATGACCCTGCTTGAGCAGGAAAGTTGGACCAGATGACCACTGTGGCCCCTTCCAACCTGACCCATTCTGTGATTATTATTGATTTTACATTCCCTATGCCGTTCTCTGCAGTGCTGTTGAAATACTTTCAACTTGTACCTCTTCCTGAACACTTACCAGTGGGAATTTTTTTTGAAAGTGGTGTTTCTTCATAGAGCATTACAAGAAAGGTCTTCACCAGAAAATGCAAGGAAGGAACTTAGGGCAATTCAGAGTTCACATGGTGTAACAGCCACAATAGAATGGACAAATAGAGAAATAATGTTCAAAAAAGCTTCATAGGCAAACACATGTTCAGGTACTGCATACAGGGAGGACAGTGCTTATACAGAAAAATATAAACAGCACTATAAGATAGGGATTCAAAACTAACTCAGATTTCAATATTTGCTTATGTGTTTTTTCTCTCTTAAAATGAGATATTTGTGCTTTATTTAGGAAAGTTAACGTGATGTGAGTAGATCTGACAAATAAAGGAAATTTTACTGTCTGTAGTAACACAGGAAAAGACTTAAGGGATCAACTTTTTGTTGTTCTTAGGCTGTTCTAGCTGGTGACTTCATCCTCTCAGCTGCTTCTGTAGCTTTAGCACGAATTGGAAATACTACTATCATCTCTGTTCTAACTCAGGTGATTGAAGATCTGGTGCGTGGTAAGATCTTTTCCTATTTTTATCTTCCAATTTGTTTGCCTAAGCAGTAAACCCACAAATAAAACCTCCCATCTGTGCAACTTTTTAGGTGAATTCCTCCAGCTGGGTTCCAAGGAAAACGAGAATGAGAGATTTGCTCACTACCTCGAGAAGACTTTTAAGAAGACAGCAAGCCTGATAGCAAACAGTTGTAAAGCAGTATGTACGTCTGTCTCTTCTGAAGTTAGCATACCATACTGTAAGCTTCACAGCTGAACTCCTAGTATTGCTGTTTGCTCTGGAGACCCTCCAAAGCAAACCCTTGAAATGGTATTCTGCCAGAATGTGAATGGATTTGACATTGTGAATTATATCACAGTTCAGCTGAGTAGCCTCCAATATTGGTTTTCACTTTTTCTTTGCGTTTTTTATTTGTACACAGATTTATTGTTATTCTTACTTGAATCAAAATAAGGTTCAAATAATCAAAACAGTAACAGTCTTTAATTTATGAAATTCTGCAACTTTGAGACAGTGGTTTTAATCTCAGTTGATAATTTTTGAGCCTATAGTTTGATTTTAAATCATCTTTGACATCTGGCTCTACTCATTAGTGTTGAGGGAGACCTTAAATGGTAACAGTGGGAGGAAACAATTCACAGAATGAGAGAGTATGCTGAGTTGGAAGGGGCCCATCAGGATCATCAAGTTCAACTCCTGGCCCTGCACAGGACACCCCAAGAGTCACACCATGTACCTGAGAGCATTGTCCAAACACTTCCTGAACTGTGTCAGGTTTAGTGCTGTGACCACTTCCCTGGGGAGCCTTTTCCAGTGCCCAGCCACCCTCTGGGTGAAAACATTTTCCTGGTATCTCTACATCACATTGTAAAAAACGAGAAGCATGTACTTCTTGATTTGTTTGGGGGTTTTGATGATCAGTTGCTTTATCCAACCTTGTCACTCGGTTCTGTTACTTGATTACAAAAAGATCCAATTCAAGAGGATGTTCCTAAAAATAGATGTTCAGTTTTAGTGCAGAAAATGGAGGTGGGTAATAATCTCAAAAAAAGGGTTTTCTCCCTAAAATCTCCCCAAAAGAGAGTTTTGGTTATTCTTTTTAGTGAAAGGCAGTATAGCTGATGGATTCTGTAGCAAGACAGAGTTCTAAGAGAATTAGACTAAAAATCTGTGCTAATGTTAATCATCTTCCTTTGTTCTCAGAGAACTGGTATGCTTGTGCAGCAGCAGTTGAAAATTGCTTATATCAAAAGGATCACATATAATGAGACACAGATTTTGGGGGAGGGAAAATATGTTTCATTCTAGTTGGAGGAAAGAAATGAAGTCTTCTGGATTGCTCATATTAATGGCAGTCTGACCCTGACAATTTTCTTTTGCAAATGTTCTTTTGTATCAGTAGGCACTTGGACTAGTAATTCTGCTACCCCAAAAAAACATACACACGTTTTTATATTCATTTTGACAGTCTGCCTAAAAGAATCTTTGAAGGTAGAAGAAATCACCTTCTCACTGCGTGGATTCTCCTTACAAATGTGTTAATTTAAGATTTTTCCTTTTTGCGACTTGCAAGAGTTAAGGATTTAAGCACTTCCCTCAGGATTGAGGCTGGTGAAGGGGATGTTTGGCTGCTTTTTTTCTAGTGGCTGGTTTGAGTTGTTCCATTGCTGAATTGCTGGAATTTTATATGCTGTAAAATTTGTGTTAGAAAGGAAGACTGAGAGAGAAGGTCTGTCTTCATGGCAAATCCTTACTTGCTGCACCCAGTACTAATGAGTTGAATATGTATGTTTCCCTCAGGTTCTTTCTGCATGGACTAGGAGAGCTCTATCGATAGCAGTTAAAAGGGATTTTTTTGTTGTTTGTTTGGGATTGGGGGGGTTTTTGTGCGTGTGGGTGTTGAGATCTTTTTGTTTAGATGGCTTTGGCTACTGAGGAAATGGAATCAGAAGGGAGTTCTGTTTTCTGTAGCAAAAATGATAGGCAGGTGTCTTGGTTTTGGAGACAAAACTTCAGGAGGAAACACTCCGGAATGAGTGTCTCCTCCGAAGGGGAAAGGGCCTCCCCTTTTCCTCCACCAGTAAGACAGGTGGGTCACAGCAAGTGAAAGTGGAAAAAACAAAACTGTTTATTAACACCAAACAAAACAGGGTAGAACAGGGGAAAAAAACCCCTCAAAATAAACAAATTCCCGGAGAGGGAACAGACACCCAGGCTCGGACCAGCCGGGGCCACCCCGCGGGCCCCCCGGACCAGCGAGGAGGGAAGGGAGGCAGTGAGGCGAGGGGAAGGAAAGGGAAAAAGAACAAGACAAAGCAACAGAACCTTTTTCCAGCTAGCCGGAACACAACAGAAACCAAAAGCACAGCGCAGCGCCCCCGGCGCGCTCCCTCCCGAGCCCCCGCGCCGTGCAAGGCCCGCTCGGGGCTCCGGCCCCGCCCCCCGGGCCCGTCCTGAAGGCGCAGCGTCCTCGGGCTTGGAGCGGACGGGCAAGGGGTAAAGCGGCTTCACAGCCCAGGACAGCAGGATCGTCAGTTCTAGCTCCAAAGGAAATTCAGTTAGGGAATCAAGAGTATTCATATCTTGTTTCCAGGGACAAAAGTAAGGAGAGATTATGGGTTTTCAAAGCAGTTCAGTTCCTGTTAATGATAGGGAAAAAACTATTTGTTGCTGTGGTTAAATAAAGTTTAAGTATTAACTGGAAAGAAGATGTCAGACAGGTGGCACCTTAGAATTCCACAGTGCTCTATGCTTTAGAGATGGAAGAGTAGAGTATTCCTGGAAAAATGTCTAAACAAGACATACACTGTAATAGATTCTGTACCATCAAAGCATTACTGCATTTAAATCAAAATCCTTTAAGGTAGGACTTGGGGACAGAACAGTCTGTTCAAGATGTTAAGAGCCATCCCAGTCTCTGGTCTATTTCTACAATAGTTCTGCATGGGGGAATGTTACCAAAGTTTCAATCAAAGTAAAAGGAAACAGTGGCAGATGTCCCAGCGTCATTGAAGCCTTAAGTTACTGCAAGGCATTATTCAGAGAAACATGAGGTGACTTCAGTTCAAGAATTCAGAAACAATAAAGCTGAAGTGGAATTTCTGTTTAGTCATCAGGCCAGCTGGAGATAGCAAAATAACTTGGGCAGTTTTTCTGCTCTTTTTAAACCCTGCTGTAATGTGAGTTCCAGAGCCTCGTACAGCTGTTTATATTTTGCACAGTATACTTTCAGTGAGGGATTAAATCATGCTTACTTTGAAGTAGATGTAAAGGTGCACTAGAGATTCTTGGTTTCTGTATTAGAAGGAAGCTTGTGCCTCCATCACCCCCTCCTCAAGAGTAGTTCCCAGGAAGGTTTGAGGAGCCCGGAGGGAGTCAACAGCATTCCCTGCAGCAGTGAAGGATGAACACGAGGAGGGTGCATTGCTGGCATTGCAGCAGCACTGCCAGGGCAGTGGCTGTGAGACCACAGGGCACAAGCTCAGAGTGGGATTTTTCTTCCTTGGAGATGCTCAGAAACCAACTGGACACAGCTTTGAGAAACCTGATCTAACTGTGAAGGAAACACTCCTTGGAGCAGAGATGACTCTCAGAGTTTCCTTCCAACCTAAACTATTCAGTGATCCTCCTGGAAAGAGGAACACTGCTCCAGTCTAGAAAAACGGTGGTGGATGAGCCAGGAATGAGAAGGCAGGAATCTGACTGCTTCTGGAGAGGAGAAAGACTGGTAAAGGGGAAGATTTTAGAGCCTGTTCCTTTCCATGGAGTCCACAAATCTAGGAGTGCAAGAACAAACATCACTTGTAGTGTTTATTTAAGCATGTTCTGGCCCAGCAGCAGGTTTTCCTCTCTGACCTACAGACTACTGGTAGAGATGTGCAAGTGCTTTCAACTCCAGCTGCCATATTGTCACATATTAAATATCAGAGCAGGATGTATCTACCCAGAGCTGATGATGCATTTTATGGATGTGAAATTCAGTAAAAAGGCAAAATTGGTTTATAGCCTCTCATATAACAGAAACAACTTTTTATTGCAAAAGGTGTGTTTGAAATAACACCAAGCAAATTATCTTGTTTTGTTGAATTCAAAGAACCTTTCTAAAGAATTTGTTCACTTGGTATTAGGAAGGATTTTTCTTCATGATTTAGTGGAGGACAGGCTTGAATTCGTCATCAACCAGTCATACCTGTTTGGGGAGCTGTAGGATGTTTTTAAAGGGGGAGCTTTATCATTTAAACACATGTCATTGCATTGACTTCGTTATCCTGATTTGTATTTGCTGTTATCCCAGGACGTTATCCCAGTACAGCTCCAGTTAAGCTCCATGTGGGAGTGACAGGCTGCCTGGCTGCAGCCTGGCCAGTGTCCAGCTGGGGGCAACAATCTGCAAGAGCAGTTTGAGAAAATCGCATCCTGGAGGAACTGCCTGGTAGATACAACCCAGTCATTGCAGGTTTATGATGTGGTCGTGGTCAGAGGGTTGCTCACTTGAGGATGACTGGCAAATCAAATCTCCTGCATTTTAAAATTTTTTTTGGTATTTTACTTGTCTATGAACAAGAAATGATACTTCAGATTGAATGAGGAAGCTGTTTACCTGGCACTTCTCTCACCCTCTGCCAGCTCTGCCACTCTGACCCTTTGCCATTAACTGAGGTTTTGTGACTGAATTCCATATTTTAATCCTCCACATGGAATGGAATGTGGCAGTAGGTAAGGATTTCATTGAAACAGGGTAGATGCAGTCCCCCTGCCATGCTGATACTATGTGATTTATATTACAGAAGCAACCAAAAGTTTGCATCGTACAGCAGTGGATGTTAGGTCTTCAGGCAAATACTGCTATTTAAGAGGCAAGCATCAAAAGGAGGATAAAAGGGCAAAATGTTCTACTTTGATAGTCCCTGGCAAAATCTATTTAAATATCTCATATTAGCAGTTCAAACTGTTTAATATCCTTCAGGATTTTATATGATTATTAGAGATAGCATTATTTTCGTGCTACAGTGTCCTCCTCTTTTAAATCAAAGTCTGGAATGTATGATGCTGTTAAGTCCTCAGTCATCCAGATTCTTCCAGGGTTTAGTTATTATCCACAGATGCAGGTTATGACTGGGAAGTGTTCTGATGCTCAGATGTGAAGTGCACTGATGTATGAAATAATGTCTCATTTTGTGCAAGTTGCATCACATTTATTAGGATATAATGTTGTTTCTTATGTCCATCTTCACGTTCACCTTCAAAGCTACTACTGGACTCACTTTTAATTTGTGCTTGGTTTTGGGGTTGGAGTTTTTTTTGATGATCCTACCTTACATAGTCTTAAAGAGGAATTTAGATAGATATATATAGAGAGAGACACACACACACACACATGTATTTTTCTATTGTGTGGTTTTCCTAGCATATATTTTTAGTCTTAAGTAAAATGTCTCTTCACTCGTTGTGTTAGTCACAGCAGATTTGTAATGCCTGCAATAAACCAGGGTGGATTTTTGTCCCATTAGTAATTGGTTTATTGAAGGTTGAAATAAATCTGAGTACTTAAATTTAACCAACCTCATTTTGCAAAATGTATAATCAGTACATAAATGCAAAAGCATAAATGCCCTTACTTTGAGGCAAGATATTAATTCTCAAACCTTAGTTATTGTCCTGTATTTTAGTTTTATGGAGTTTATTCAGCAAGATTTCAGTCTATTGAGTAGTTGATTGTACATTCAAGTAAAATATTTTGTTTGTCTCAGTTTAGTGACACCTTTGTCAGCTTGATGTGCTTTCTCCATTTGCTGTCTTTTCTTTGCCACTAGTTGTCCCTCAGTACCTTTGCCTGCAAGCTAATCAACTTATCTTCCTGAGCAAGTCAGATACAGTTAACATCACCTTAAAAATAATCTTCCTTATCTCAACTGCCCCCCCTGTACTGGGTTCAACACATCCAGTTTTGTGATCTTTTATGAGACATGTAATGTCCATTATCTGTTGTCTGACCTCCAGTTATCCCCTGGCTGATTTATGTATGTAATTAGCTTAATTAACCCATCACTGGACTGTATATGACAACTGTGCTGCATTTGAAGTGCACATTTCTTCTCTCTTTATTCTTGCATTATAATTTCTAAGCCTGATAAATATTTAACGAAGCTAATCTCTTTGCAGACTTGAATGTAGTTTCAATACTGCACTGCTGTTCAGCCTTGTTTTCTGGTAAGCTTGGCTAGTTGTGTGTCTCCATGAACAAAGATAAGCCAGAATGTGCGCAAGTCAGGCTTTTTGCCTTTCCCAGATCCCTCCTGCCTGTGCTGGCTGTGTCACACCTATGTTCAGGGGCTAAAAGTGGATGCTAACCAAAGCCTTCTATTTACTTGGTTTTTTTGTCTTTTCAGGTTTCAATTCTAGGCTGCCCTGACCCCAAAGTTCATGAGATTGCATACCAGTACGGAAAAAACGTTGGCATAGCTTTTCAGGTAGTGTTTTTGTTGAACGAAATGGAATCTAAAATCTAAACTTCTTCAAAGTGCCTTAGAAATCAGTTGGCTGCCTTAATCCTTCCTACAAATCTTGTCTTTAACAAGGATTATTCTGTATTTAGCTATAATTTTTAAAAAAGAAATTTTAAACAATCTGTATGTTCATTTTTTTCCAGCTGATAGATGACGTGCTGGATTTTACATCATGTGCCGACCATCTGGGGAAACCAACAGCAGCAGATATCAAGCTTGGATTAGCCACAGGCCCTGTCTTGTTTGCTTGTCGACAGGTAAGTCAGCAGGAAGTGGTCTCAAAATAAAAAGCGTAAACTGCTCCTCACAGGACCAGCTGAAACACATCAAATCTCCAGTGTCAGTGATGAGCAGGGCCTGGGCACATATGAAAAATCAGTACGTTCAAGATCAGATGGATTCTGTGCACACAGAAATCAGAGAAACAGAACTTCCTGCACAAGTCTACTTACTGTTAGGTTCTTGTAGGTATTCAGAGTGTTTTAGCATGTTTTCTGTAGGTTATTCCTAAGTAGCTTTTTGCTTGTGTTCTCTCCTGAGACAACTTGTTCTTCCCAGGCTTGACTGTGTATGTAGGCTTTTTTGCCTAGTTCTGGGCTTTGTATTCATCTGGGCCCAAGAATAGAAATCCCTGCCTTGCATTTAGGTGGGTACCTTTATTTACTGGATTTGATATCTTCATGTCTTTGTCCTTGAGTATTATCCAGTTACAGTCATGGGTAGCTTTCCTGTCTGAAGACTGGAGAAGAGAAAAAGGACTGTCATAAATAAAAAAAGCTTAAAATTGTTTAAGGTTTTCAGTGCCTTAAAAATTACTTGGAGGAGCAGAATGAAAACAGAAGTGTGAGCAGCATGAAAAGAACATTAAAATTGGTGCTAATCCATAAACAGGAAAGAAGCTGGTTTAATTCCTTGCTTGAGTGTCTTGTTCACCAGAGGCAAGCAGATTTGGGACTTAATAAGCAGTCCTTCTACCAGGCTTCACAGTGTGATACAAAAACTGGCACCATTAGTTCCAGCAGAGCTCTCATCTATGATCTCTCAGTGGTCTTGCTTAGAGCTTGACATGGGAAAAGTTTTAAATCATTTAAAAAAAACAACTTTGACATTTACTTCCCCCTCTTAAAGAGCCTGGGGTGGGGGGAGGTGGAGCATGCACATCTGTTTGCTTCCTTATCCTTTGGGCATTTACAAGGAGCTGTATCTCAGGAAGGACAGGGGAGCACAGAGTATCGGCCAGCTGACTGATACTGACTTTAAGGCAGATGAATGCACATTGAGAACCTTCTCCATGTCCTCAGTGTCTCCCCATGTACTCACCTGGGGGATTCACAAGCATGTTCTTGAATCATTATTTCAGAATTGTGTCATCAGCAATTGGAACCATCCAAAGAACAGTGAGACACTCAGGTAGAGAGAGAGGATGGAATTATGAAACTGGTTTTGTGTTTGGCTGATGCCATGTGCAGAGGGAAACAAGGCATGTTGCAAATACCGAATTTTGACAGAGAATGGGTGACACTGATTGTGTTGTAGGTGTTAAATATTCCAGTTTTTAAATTAAAACTATTGTTTATTCATTTGTTTAGGTTGTCTGTCTCTGACTTTGAACTTCATCTATCGTTTAATTAGCTTTACAAGATAAATTAGTTCATAATATAGAAATACAAGAAAAGAAAATCTGTCAGCCCTATTTTAAAATCTTGTTCTTTGTAGGTCACTTTTAAATGCTTTTCCTTATTTATATCTTTGATAGATGGGAAGTATACATTTTTGCATTGAAAGATAACTTGACCACCTTACAAAGTTTTCTGCGTTAACCAGAAGGCTTCTTTGCTGAAAATTTCCTGCTGTTTTCAAGAAACTGGAAAAACAGCACTACAGACTTAACTGATACATAAACAAAGCACAAGTGCTAAAAAATGTGGAGCTTCAACAGACACTTACCTGTGCTGCTACTAAAATATATTTAATATATTTGTAGCTGAATAAATTTCATTATTTGTATCCAAAATAATTATATTTTGGACTTGAAGACAGTCCAAAATACAATTATTAATTATAGGCTGTCTTTTCTCTTCAGATTAGTTTTACTGCTATCCTTTCATGTAGCTGGTACTCCTCGAGTTGTCTTCCTGACAAACATTCTTTAGTTTCTAATGTGCTCTGGATCTTCAATGACAGATGCTTTTTCTTCCTATCCTCTCCCCTCCCTCTGAAATACATCTTTGTGCATTAGAATATAAAAGAGAAAAAAATGTTTAGCTTGATATGAAACCTATTTATTCGGTATTTAAAGTTAGGTCACTCAGTAAAAAAACCACCAACCCCACCCCATTTATTTTTTTAAGGAAATTCACTAGTGTAAAAGCTACTCTTAAGCTAGTCGAGCTGAAGAATGAGGGTTTATTTTTATTACAAGCATTCCTGTGAAATGCTGATCTGTTGCCCACTAACTGTGCAGAGTTGCTAATAACAGCTCTGCCTTACAAGTTTGGGGATTTTCATGTCCTTTAGTGATTAAATATAAAAAATGATCCCATATGCATCCGATATAATTGTAAATATGAATAATGTGGAAACGGATTGCATGACACTGCAATTAAACCGTCAGTACCCGCAAAGGAAGCTAGGATCTAGAAAAAGCCATGACTTTCTTCTTTTAGATGAAGTATGAGTCACCACTGAACTTCTGAATGTATCTCCAAGACTATGTATGAGTAAAAGGAAAATGTCACAGCACTGAGGGGTGCTACATGTTTGTAGCTGAACAAGGTTGTAAAGCTGCAGTTTCGGGACCAAAGGTGTGCAAGGAAAGCAGATCATTTTTTATAAGTGTATGGCAGTAACATCATCTCTGTTTGACTAATCCTTTCAGGCAAGATGAACAAACAGCTCTTTCCCTTAAAAAGAATTCTTCTGTGGAGTAGCAGCCTTGGGTTGTGGCCTTACTTTGTTAAGCACTAGGTTTTTCTGGTTTTAGGCTGTCTGAGGAAAGAGGCTGCGTATTTAAATAAGTTATGTGAATTTCTCAAGACAACTGACTTGAGTTACGTACTTGATTTGTAAGGAATTGAGCATGCAGTGCTAACTACAAATGCTACTTGACTGAAAATAAAATACCTTATAGTTGTCATTTTTCTCTAATTTAAAAAAAATTGTGTCTATAAAATACCAGCACAGTGGAAAACCTAAGAGGATGTAACAGCCAAAGTTACCATGAGGGGGTTTTAGAAGTTGAACTGTGCAATATTGCAACAACAACCATCTTGGGTTCTTTTGTATGTGTGGGGGAAGAGGTGCTTCTTCTAGGAGTGCCAACACTAACCATCACTTGTGATAGAAGAATTTCTGATGCAGTTATATACCAGGTGGTAGCCACATCAGAAATTGCCACACTGGAGCATCTGCTTAACATGATAAAATGGCAGGTGCTGACTTCTGCTGACTTCGGGCTACAGCCAGCAGAGCCAAAGGGTTGAAGTTTTAAATGCTTGGGCTCTGCTACACTATAGTCCTGTGCAGACTACAAGTATGAACCTAAAGCTAGACCTGTAGCAACAACAGTGACTGAGGAAGAGGGCTGTACTTTGGTGTTGTTCTGACCTTAGCATGGCAGGCGGCTACATAGAAAACAACTCAAAAGCAAGTACAAACCCTTCTCCCTTTGTGCTTAGTTTCCAGAAATGAATGCTATGATAATGAGGAGATTCAGTAAGCCAGGAGATGTTGAACGGGCATGGAAGTATGTGTTGCAGGTAAGACTGATACCAAATATTGCTGCTGTCCCTGCTGCTCAGCCTGAAATTCATTGTCCCTGAAGTAAAATGTGTCAAATACCTGCTGAGTAGCATGCAATGTACAATGCCAAGTTAGAACTCCTCTGCTCTCCTACTGGTATAGTGTTCTAGCAGAAATGCTAGGTACTGAAGAGCTTTTTTTCTTTTTTTCCCCTACAGTGGCATAAAATCCACACAATAATAAGTAAAAAGCTCATGCATGAACTCAGTTCCTTCAGCTGGGGCATAGCTGTATCCAACAGCTGGTATAAGAGGCACATAATTACCAGTCAGTCTTGTAACTGCAGTGCACACCCCATACCAGTTTTAATTGACTCAGTCCTTTTAGACCAGAGTAATGGTCTGTGCAAAATTAGTACCTATTTTTCAGCATAGCATGGGGTTTTTGTGCATCTCTATTTAGGGCAGGAGGGGAAGGGCTAAACCATTATTTTCTAGTTTGTTATTAATACCAGTGCTGTTTTGTAAGTCATTTACATTTAACATGGATGAGTTTTAGTACCTTGACAGTTTGGGGAAGGTAGGTAGGCTTCCCTGATTACAGAATGAATCCTCTTCCTTTCCCTTCAGAATATAATGTGCTAGGGTACTTACTGACCTTAAAACTTGGCCCTGTGACTGGAAGAGGCAAAGGCAGGAGGAGGCTGATCAGTTCTCTGTTTCCTTTCTCTCTCTCCTTCCATCAGAGTGATGGTGTGCAGCAAACGACCTACCTCGCCCAGCGCTACTGCCACGCCGCGACGCGCGAGATCTGCAAGCTGCGGCCATCCCCCGAGAGAGAGGCCCTCGTGCACCTGACAGAAATGGTTCTCATGCGAGACAAGTGAGACAACTCCTCTTCCACTCATTCTGGCAGCTACTTACCAGACTGTGCCTAAATTTATTTCAAATGTTATTTGCTTCCAACACAAGCTACCAAAAATTATTTTTTTAAAAAAAAACCTCCCCTTTTTTTTAAGTTCTATTTTCTTTTTTTTTTAAACAAAAGTTTAGAGTGTTTTACTGCAGGAAGCAATGCAATTCAGAGCAAATCAAACTGTGCTGTACAATTGTTTTAGCGGGGGCTATTGATTGTGGGGGATGGGGAAGATGTTTACATGTTGATGCACAAAGGCCACAATGAGAATAAATATAAATCAGTGTATGAAAACTGAAGCTGTTCCAAATTTCACTTGTTTACACTAATAAACAGAGCATGTATGTACAGGGGCTGGTAAACTCCTGTGAAGAAAGATGGTTTGAATGCTTCTCTGGCTGTTTAACAACAAAAGCATCTGGAATTGTATAGAGATACTGGTTTACTGTAAAAGACTACATGTAGATTTTAATTGGTTATATACATCAGTGAGTTCCAATTCATGCTATTGGTGGCTACTTGCTAGCAGTTAACATGATGCAGAATTTGAGACTGCTACCAAATGAATGCTTTCATTCAGAAAATGGAAGGCTGAGTATTTCTAACTCACACTAAAAATGAATGATTCACCAGCCTGCCAAACCTGCAACTCCATCACTTTCCATCGCTCACTTACAGAACATGCTCAGTACCTTCCCAGAAGCCTGCTTTGAAGTCCCAGGCACATTCCTCTCACAGTAATTACCCAGTACTACCACATTCCTTCTCAGGTTATTTCAGCCACAGAATCTGTAGAGCAGGGAAGCACAGCCTCCCTGGCTATCTGCCTGTGATTCCATAAAACAATGGTCAAGTTCCTGTCACATATGTCCCCTGACTGCTATCTGGAGGACAGCCTGCTCCCTCTGCTCTGTGGGGCACCTCACAGAGCCACACAGAGAGAGTTCCCACACAGAACTGTCAGGTACAGATGGTGTCCAACTTACTGCATGTAGATAATTCAATCAAGAACCCTCACTAAAATTTAATGTTGGCAGAAAAGAACTTTTAAGAGTATGTATAAGTGTGTAATTCAGGTTTCAGATCTAATTTATTTGCCCTCTGTCAGTGATAAAGTCACGTTACAAACATTTGCTTTTTAGTACATTGTCTGGGATAACACAGCCATGATTTTGCTACGTTAGCATTCCAAACTTCTTTGCCAAGCCAACCAACAAAGTAATGGACAAGACCTTTGGTTCACTTATATATTTATGAATGGAAAAAGTCATAATGTAAATTTACTCATTAAAAAAACTTGGGTACAAATTACACATACATAAGACCACCCATTTTTTGAATCACATGGACACCTTAGACCCAAACAACTCATTGTAATAGACTTCAGTGAGAATACTCCAGGTAAAGATTACAACAATTGGAAGCATCTTGGATTTTTAAAAAAGTATATTTCAATACATAAGTTTGTATGCATGCTTTAAACAAATATAGTTCAAGAATGAGCAAAGAGTCTAAACAAAAAGTAATATGACCAGCACTAACATTAAACTTCTCATCCAGGTTTTAATATGTTAGTCTAACGTAGTGTTAGTTACCATGCTGTACTGAAAAATGTAATGGCACAATCTGATCATGGTTCATTAAATATTATACCCTACTTCCCCATAATATTTAGGCTGGTCATAAAATTAACAATGCATAAGTAAATAAGTATAACCAGTTATAGACAGTTGCTTGTTTTACAAATTGCCATCAGGTAAGACATACTGTCCCCAGAGACTCAGAGATGGACATTCAATCATACCATTAAAACAGTATGGCCTGAAGAAATGGGCACAATTTTTTGAAAGTATATTAAGACAATTCTGTTAGCTTGTAGTTACTCCTTGTAAATAATCATGGTATGACTTGAATACAAGACCAAACTTTGAAAAGCAAAGGATTTTAATCAGCATAGTGCATGATTGATTCAACGTAATTCCCAGGAAACAAGCCAGTTACTCGATTGCAAACTCCTTCATACCAGCCGTCATCGTTCTTCTTTATCACATAAATGATTGCACCCTCCATAAACGACAGCTCGTCATCTTTGTCCTTTGTATAGTCATATATAGCAACAACTGTGGAATAAACAGGGACACATTTTGCATTTTATTAATAGCAACAGTATTAAAAAATAATTGTACTTCAGAAAGTGTTAAAAGATTAGTTTGCTATTGTGGGATTTTCAATAATGAATTCACATGCTTTTCCTGTTTAATATTAAGCCCAGAAAATGGAATTTCACTCTCCTTGCAACATTAGCTAGCAGTAAGAAGTGGGTGGGGACTACACTGAACACTCAGTTAAGCAGAGAAGTACGTCTGACTGTGACACAGTAAAGTGGAGCTTATGGACACTTAAAAGCTGAACTAGGGAATAACTGACTCGTGTGGTACCCATTTCTGATCAGACTACCTCAAAAGCATTTGAATCTCTTGATTAGAACATGGTTAAAAAATTTTACAAAAATCATTCCACTAAGGCCCCTGCTTGCACCTCAGTGTGGCCTTGCACACATCGCTGCAAAAGCCACTGCACATGAATGGTCTTTCCTACAGAGCTTTTATGTCATAAGGAGTTCTGGTGTTACTTTTCAAGGAGCTGCACTGAGTGCAAGTAGGAAAGTTACTGAAGAAGAATGTAGAAGTGACATCTGCTATTTTTCAGTACCTGCTTGGTGAATACTTTACTCTTACCGACCTCCAGCTCGCTGTGTGCCACTAACAAAGCGGAGATTTCCCCAAGGAAAGAATGTTGCCTCCACCAATACTGGAGCTAAAAACTACCACTGTGAATATACAGACCTCAGACATCACAGCCTTACCCTTCAAAATTTAATATGGATTTATGCAATTGATCAGCTTTATGCATTCCAAGAATCCACTATTTTTTACACCTACATATATTCTCAGATATCTGATGTCTTAATGCCTAGCAATGATGTGCTGCATCAGTTACTTTCATCCCATGGGTATGTCCTGCACACAGTCCAGCTTCAAGTGAAGGTACAGGAGCTCTGCCACAAATGTCACAGGTACCTGGCCCCATTTCATACTCACTACAGCATGAGAAAACTTTTCATGAGAAAACTGGCATCACTATTGCTGACAAAATGGTCAGTGCCACAACACAGGCAACTCCACAGGCAGGAAATTTGTTTCTCCATTACTCATGGGAAGAGATGTTTACTACGTGAGTTCATACCTAAGCACAGTTCACAGTCTGCTAATCTGGAGTCACTGATAAATCTCCAAGGAGACCTCAACGCATTTTATAGTTCAAAGTCTAGTAATCCACTCTAGTAGTATAGTTTGATGGGATAAATGCAGCTTGGAATTTCTGCCCATTTTGCAGCAGTTTGTAGATGACTGCCCAGCAATCCTAAGGTAGGTACAGACGGTCCAACTCATCAAAGATGAAAGCCATCCAATTTACATCTGCTTCTCGTGAAGAAGCTTTCTTTTTCATCCATGCTAGAATGCTTGAAGGTATTTTATAATTTGTCCAAAGGATTATGTCTTACCACATTAGGTGTGGCCACAAACCAAGGAAAGCACGGTTTGAATTCTGACTTAGGAAGGACAATGACTGTTTTCATCAGACCCACACGAAGTGCTTCATTCCCTTCAGGTACCATTAATCCTCTGATACTGCACTAACACAGCAGTAACGCTTCTCTTACCTTTCTCTATATAGTTTTTAGGTGCCCAAGCAGGATCTCCATCTGCATAGGGATCGCTGTACTGCACAACAGCAGCCTCCTCATCCTCATAATCCACAGGGGGTGGGGGTGGAGGAGGAGGAGAGTCATCAAACATTGGCATCTCATCGGGAGGCGGCGGCGGGGGAGGAGTCGGGCTATCAGCAACTAGAAACATTTGGAGATTATTGTTTTTTCTTAAATCAAGACAGGGTGGAGATGCAAACAAACCTGAGGCTGTACACTGTAAATAAAAGGGCTGGGGGCAGGGGGACACACACAGCATGCACTATAATACCATGCACTGATTAGAAACAGAGGCTTTGTATTAACAACTAAAACACACAACTATATTTGTTATTAGTGGTCAAATCTATGTATAAATGCTACTAGAGTCAAAGCACATGCTGCGGGGCATAAGCTGAACATCAGCAGAGAGGAAAGCTTCCTGCTCCAATGTCCATGCGCTGCAGCGTTAGCTATGGAGGACTCCGAGTGGCACCCTCTGAGCCAGGCAGCAACAGGCCTCTGACTAGGCCAGCAGCTTGATTGGTTTTTAATAAATCCTTTGTCTGTAACAGTCACTTTAATTTACTTCTGAGCACTGCTTCCTTGAATTCCTTCTCTCTCAGAGCTAGCATTAGGGAACAAAAAGATCTGGTGTGGATCATAAATACTAGTCTCTTCCCTTTTTTAAAATTTAACCAGGTAAGAGGAAGCCAAGTAATCCTTCTGCAGAAGAAAAGCTTTGTACAGATTCTTATCTTGCAGACTAACTTGTGTGTGTGCACACATTCAGGATTCAAATAATAAATGGAAAACTACAACAGGCAGCTGCTGCTCTTAGGGAGAAAGTGCTCAAGGAATTAAACGTATAATCCAAAATGTCAAATCTCTGCCCTGAGATTATCCAATCAGAACAATTACAAGTTGCTTTGGGAAAGGGAAAAAGAGAAAGGCATTATGGTACAAATCACTTTTTAAATCAGTTCATTAAATTAGTTTCCAGTAACATTCACAGCAGCCGGCAGCAAAATACAGAGATGGCACACTCAGATGCAAGACATCAAGTCACTCTATCCTATTCCTAGGGAGATGTGCTCCATTACACATGGACCTAGGTGTAAACCCTATGAAGCCACAAGTCAACTGAAAGGAAGCTACTGTTACTAACATCAACTTTGTTACACAGCAATACAGATTCATTTTCAAGAGATCTGGGATTCTGCACACTGAAAACATAGGCTGAAAACCACTGGTCTAGGCAGGGTTTGATGTAATGAGGCATCAGGCCCCAGAATGTGCAGCTCCAGCACACAAATTTTGAAAAGAAAGCCAAGCAACAGAGAAAAAAAAACATTGCACTGAGTGAAGCTTTAACTGCTGATAGTTACAATGGCACTGGAGATTAGAAATAGGGGTTTTGTTTGCTTGAACGCCTTTTACTTTTGGCTGGTCACTACTCTAGCAGTGACTTAACCTTTGCTCTTCAGCCCCATGCCCCTGACAAGGGGCTTGGGCACTGCTCCTATGTCCTGTCTGGGTCAGACTGGCTGCACTGGGACAGGTCTGGCACCTGCTGCCAGGGGCAAAAGGGGGCAGAAGCTGCTGGGGCAGGGGCTGCCTCAGCCGGTGCATCCAGCCCGCTCCCTTCCCCTGAAGGGCCAATTCTTCACCTGCAAGCCCAGTTCCTCTTCAACTTGACCAGCTGAGCTGAACACCCCACAGCTCTCTCCATCAATAAGACTGGCTGCCACTGTATTAGTGATTCCTCTCCCATACAGAAGCCCATTTATGTCACTTGGAGACAGACTAACAAAGTCTTTGGCAGCGTGAATGCTACGTCCTGCCCGTTACTGAATAGCACTCACAGACAGGCTTCATTAATCCACCACAGACACATGACAACACCGTTTATGAATGGACTGGTTTTGTGCTGCAGTTTCAGAACATCTTCCACAAAATGTGTATCTCCCTTTAATTTCTGTCTGCAGCCAGGAAAAAAAAAAAAAAGTGTTGAAATAACAATCATCTGAGATCTTGAGAAATCCTTACCTTATGAAATTTTTTAAAAAATTAAAAATGCAAAAAAAAAGTTACATTTATTTAACAATGAAGCTGCAGATTTGAAAAGAAGGAAAGAGGGCAGAAAATGCAAGTGTGAAAACACCGACACATACTCTGAGATGCAGGAACTGCAAGCTTTATGGGAAACATTTAAAACAATTCAACTTCACATTTAAACAAGGAGAGAATGGAACAGAAAATTAGACAAGTGCCACTCCACTTGGAGGAAGTATCTCCTTGCCTCTTGGACTTTAACCCAGACTTTTCCTGGTTCTGAACTTAGCCAGACTCTAGGACAACATCACTTATCCTAGGGGAGGGGAAAAAAAGCATACAAAAAGCCATACTAAATGAAAGGGTAAAAGGATGAGTATTTACATAGTTCCAAACTGAGACCTTCTCTTGTATATATTCCCATCCTTATTCTTTAAATGGGGACCAGCAGACTCCTTTTTGAAAAGACTAGGTGTGGGAGTACAGCAACTTATATCAAATCATCTGTCCCTGAGCACCACACACGCTGGAAAACCTCTCTGAAGGAGATGCCCACAATGTGGATGCAGGAGAAAAAGAAAAGGTGTTGCATAGTTTCTAAGCCCTTTCTCCTTGCCCTCTGAAAGAAGTCCACAAGCAGAGGATGTTGCTTTCCAAACTCACAGATCTCTGTGATGAGGAAGACAAGTCTACCCATGTGTCACCTAACACCAGAGACTTCTTGCAGAAAACGAGGCCGATGAAAGTCTAGCACACAATGCCAAACTCAACACCAGCCTCTACAGGCAGCTTTGCTGAGCATATGCACAGGCTGCCACACGCACCCCTGCCTCCGGAACAAGGCAGCCACAGCTCCAAGCCATACTTGTTATATAACTTTCCAACCCAAGGAACTATTAAGGAAATAAAGAACAATTCCTATGACCAGATTTCAAGCTTCAGCTATTTTGCTGCAATTTCATTCACAAGTCAGCTTGCATTTTGCTGTTGCACGCACAAGTCAGTCTGTCCCTTTCACCTCCACTCTCCCCAGGGCTGTGTTATCTCCAGGAGGACAATATTTGGAACAATTCAGAAGCAGGTGTCAATTTTCTCAAGTTTATCTGCAAGCGAAGACATTCTGTAACCTTCATCTTCAGCAGGTTTACCTCTACACTTTGTATTTTGGAAAGGTTTTCAACACAATTTTGTGGCACATTATTCTGCATCAACATGATTCTTACTGTTTACCTAGCACAGCACCAAATTACCTTCTTTTTGAATGAGAACCAGAGAGATGCCTCCAATCTCATGGGGAGTGCTCAGAACACAACCCCTTAAAAGCTCTAATGGGAAGCAGAACAGCAGCACTACTCAGACCTGGGGTCCTTAAATGGATGCTGCAGCTATATAGCTAACTGTGTAGTAATAGCAGCCCCTGAGATCCTAGCAAACCTCAAAATGGCTCCCAAACACTTTAAAAACATTTTTTGCTTACTTCACACCTTATCTACATCCTATTTAGTCTGTTGTTTACAGAACTGCAACAAACTCCTACAGAAAAGATATCCCCAGATCAGGAACAGGACTTTGCACCTGCACTGGCACTTGAGACAGTAACACTCACCTGAAAGGAATCAAGCAGTAATGGTGAAAGCAGAGTTACCAGTATAAACACTCTGCAGCACAGGTCACAGCTAGGGAACACCTCTCACAAACCTAACAAGCAGAGCTATGCTGCAAGAAGCTCAGCAGGGAAATAGGGCTAGAGAGCACAAAGAAATGGAGAATGAAAGCTGCTGAAGAGAGATGCCTTACAAGCTCCTTTGTAATGCATTAGATCTTAAGACTGCACATACTCAATTGACTGTACCGCTTCCTGAAAAATGCTACAGTACTGGAATCAATGGTTACACATTACACATTCTGACAGTCTATATAAGCCTTTCTAATAAAAACTAATCAATTATCCCTAGTGAAAAAGGCAGGGTGATTCAACATGAAATCAGTGTTTTCAATTAAAATGGAATTTTATACTCACACCAAACATATGCCACATTTCACACTGTACTTCTGCAATAAATTTGCAGTTCAGAACTTGAATGGGTCAGTAATAATCATGCACGTGTTATAAAAAATTGAAGAGTGTGCCCTTCAGCTCCAATAGCATATTGACACTAGAATGCAAGATGGTATTAGCTTCTGGAAAAGGAAACAAAAGAGAGTCTGACTTGCCAGCCATGCATGCTAGAAGAGAGTAGGCTCTACCCTTTAACAGCTCAGCTTGTCCAAACTTACTGTTTTCCTGCACCCTGGCCACGAAGCCTGTGAGAGGTATCTGTGGAGTCAACTGAGGCATAGGGGGAGGGGGTGGAGCAATAGAAACTGGTAGCAACACACACACCATATTGGGAAAGTCAATGGACAAAGGAAAAAAAAAAAAGGGAACAAACAAAAGCAGCCGTCAGTAACGAGGACCACAAAAAAAAGTATGTAAAGAACAACAAGAACACACACACACAAGAACCTTCTTCAAGCTTGTGTTTCCAACAAGGCTGAATTCGTGGTTAGCCAATGGAGGATCAAAAGCAAAGCATGCCCGTGTTTAGCCAGGTAACAGCCGAGCGCAGGCTGCGTGTCTGGAAGCTCACAGGGTGCGTGTGAAGGTTCTTGCTCTGTCACACATTTTGTGTGCTTCACCTGGGGAGCACATAAAATTGAGCTTTTGTCTTGCTGCTAAACAAGGATTACTCAATTTAGTAGTTAGCTTTTCAAAGTGAGCTACTAGGAGTAGAGGTGATGTTTCGCAGGATTCTGGACTCCTTCTCTAAAATGAAAGTGGAGCGCTGCATCAAGTGCAGCAAAGCAGCACTGACACAAGGCAACACTTTTGCAAGGGGTACAATGTTCCAGCAT
Source organism: Corvus kubaryi (assembly GCF_017639235.1). NCBI lineage: Eukaryota > Metazoa > Chordata > Aves > Passeriformes > Corvidae > Corvus > Corvus kubaryi. The sequence goes on from NW_024581137.1 coordinate 42,582,614, forward strand.
CAATACTTCACACTGACACAGAGAGCACCTCCCATCATAGTGCTCTGCTGGGACAGGGGCAGTGGGCTAGCTCACTGCATTTTTGTTTTTCTCAGAAAAAGGGGCCTTGTTGATTGCTGGTAGAAAAAACAGCTATGTCTTCTGTGGTGAGAGGGCACTCAGCAACCTAAAAGGCTGGTAAAGGCTTCTGCAGCTCCAAATGGTTACACGAGTGCACAGAGCTCCTCAGGAAGCACTTGGAAGCTCATCTTCTCTGAAGTATGTGCCTATCTGGCGAGTGATGAGACATGTGACAAGCCTGTGCTCAGAGACACTGGGCTGACAGCCCAGATGTTCAACTCTTCCCTGCACAGGTAGGGAAGAGGAATGGGAGCAGTAGGGCAAGCCGTTCAAACTATCGGCTCTGGCAGGACCATTCTCCCTTAAGCACCAGGAATGAAAAGCATAAAACAAAACCCCACCCAGAAACTCAACAAAACATCAACTCATTTGTTTATACCGTCCCTTTCTCAGTGGAACTTCTCTTGCACTGGAGCAGAGAAATTCCTGTGAAGGTGGGAATTCAGCAGGATAATCCAGTTGGAACCAAATTTGAAAGAGGTTCTGTACTTCCAAGTAAGCAACAGTTTTAAATAAAGCTGTAACTAAGATTAATGTTCAATGAATTAAAATGAAGCATTTCGTTCATTACAAAACCAATAATCAAATAAACTGTATGGGATAAATGATCAATAAAAGCAGGAGAACAAACAGCGTCTCACAAAACTGAAGTAAACATCTAAGAAAAACCAGAGTATTTGTTAGCATGAAAAGTAAAACCTTAAGGAAACATGGGACCTGGGAATAATGTCAAGACAGTAGCACTAAAAAAATAATCACCAGTTACAGAAACAGAGGAAAAAAGTTTCAAGTAGCAAAACACACCCATCAAAATACTGTTTAAAAAATGTTGACCATCAGTATTTTGAAAACACCAGAGAGGCTAGATTAAGAAAACAGCACCTGCATTTGAGCAAAAAATTGCTTTGGACAAATGTAAGCGTTCAGAAACAGTGGTGTGCACAGTATTTAAGACAACTGAACAATTCCCAGAAGTAAAATCCTGTTTATTTAATGGAACGCAACTGTTCAAGCAGGAGGGAGTTTCTGTTGTTATGGTGAATTAATTTGGAGAAATAAGAATGTGGAGGAAAATGAAATGCTAGTATGGGTGAGCAAGAGTAGGAGGAAAATCAGGTTTGGAAAAAAAGAGAAGATAGATACTGTGTCTGCATATAAAAATGCTTTCTGACAAATGTAATACTTCTAAACTACTCAGAAAACTCTTCACTTCAGTGTCTCAAATATTTTAAAAGCATTCTTTTCTTAAGAGTAAGTACACAACAGCAGACACTGGACCAAAGAAATCTTGAATCCAAACATCAACATTTCTTTTCAAAAGAAATATTCCTCTGAAGTTTAAAGGGCTGGCATTCTGAACACTACCAAGAAAAAACATTATACAGCTACCACTCCACAATGTGTATTTGATCAAAATTTATGGAAATGGCAAGGAAGAAGTTTCCTGATAGAGCTTTCTACCAGCAGCCAAAATCCTTATTTTGCAGATCTTTCTGCAGTGAACCTTGATTGCCCTTTTTGGGGCAGGCAGGCAGGAGGCTGCTGACTAAAATCTGCTCACTTGCCCATGGCATCCATCCCTTCCCTCATTCATCTCCTTCTATACTCCTACTAGTGTGAAAGCACAGAGAAGTTGTCTGCTAAAAGAGAGAGAGACTGAGCTCTTTAACAGTCAAGCTTAAAGCTAAGAACAAAGGAGAAACTTGGAATCAGGAAAGGATTTAAGAGAGACAGAGAGGAACTGTGTGACAGGAACATGAGCATTGTGCTCAGACAGTATTCTTTTGCCACTATCCAAATAGTGAGGGGCTGTACTACAGTCATATTAGGTCTCCTGCAAAAAAACCCTGGGTTTACTTTTTGTTCTCCAAGCACACCTGAAATGCCAAGTATAATGTGCCCATAATTAGACAGGCAATCCTAATAATTTCTTGTCATGAGTAACAGCAAACAAGTCAGAAAGGAAAACAGTATAATTGCATATAGTGCAATCACTGTACAATTCCAGTATGGTTTTTCTTGTTTGTTTTTCCTTCTATTTCAGGAAAGAAAGCAGTAATCTCATTGATGCTTTTCATAAATGAATTAAAATGCCATGCATGCTTTTACAATCATTTTGCTCAAAACAGTTTGTGATTTCAGAGCTCAGCAGCTTACTTGAATTTTGAGAATAAAGAGGCCCGCCATTAACATGAGGTTGAGCAGAAAATGGGGCAGTCACAGAAGGATTCCGTCTGTATCCACCAGAAGATGCTGAAGAAGTGGTAGAGTTGTGTCGCGAGATTTGCCTGGTCATTGTGCCATACTGGGAACCAGGAGCTGAACCAGGAGCAGCTGAAAAGCATTAGCCAGAGGAACCAAGGAAAAGACTTAAGCAGAGCATTACTTGGGATAGAATGCAGAAAATAGAAAAAGTCCAGAACATGGGAAATACTTGATTACAGTTCTCCAATAATTTAAGGTCAGTAACAGGCGATTAACAGAAAAACAAACATCCCTGTTACAATCAATAATGAGAAAAAACACACAGGACATAAACCAACACTCATATAAAGGGCATTGAGAAATTCTGAGAGTACTTTGGGAGACTGGATTGGACTGGAAAATTGAATCCAACCTTCCAACTCTTAAATATATCTCAATCATACTACATGCAGTAATACCCTTTATTAAAAAGCAGACAGAAAAAAAATCCATGTTCTGCTCAAAACAAATGATTTCCATTGCAAACCCGAACTTGCTTCCAATCTAACATACAACAACAAAACAGTGAAACAAATGTCATGAGCTTCAGACACTTGGCACATTTATCAATCATATTTGCTGGTTGTGCTTTTATATTGATGGAATTTGCACTAACAAATCAGAATCACCAATGCCAGCTGACAGAAAAAGATGTCATTCATTCTTCATTATAAATGCCCATATTTACTTTCCACCTACCTGCTGCACATACTTCAAGGTTAACAAAACAGTTTAAGTTCTCTTTCAGATTAACCTCTGACTGAAAATCACACCTTGCAAACTAATGAATCTCACATGTTGCAGTCACTTGAATCAATGCAATTCTTAAATGCAAAAACTGGTTTGCAATAAAATGTTTTGTGCTTTTATATACATGTATCATATAATTATATAATACACAAACAGCAAGCAGTCAGAAGTTTGCAGTTCGGCAATGCTATCCAAAGTCACTTTCACTTAACATTTCAGTAAAGGAGAGTGCAAAGGGTTATGTGGGTCAAAGCCTCCAAAGCTAGTTTCATAACTCAATCAATTACTTTTGTCATCAGCCTGTGACAGGAATGGGTGGGGTACTTTTTCCTGTCTATTTTGAAAAGTACTACTTTTAGAACCCACCCTAACTGCTGTACATAATGCTTGAAGCAATTTCTCAAGAACTGTTAGTTCATATCCTCAAGTCTTCCAGTTTGACACCTGCCTGCAGCATTATGGAATCAAAGCCAAGCCACTGTGACAGACACTTGGGCCTTCCAGTCACCTTATACCCACAGAATAGAACACACACATCACCCTACACATAAGCTACCATTTCTAAGCTAGAGTGCAACTGCTGTGACTTAGTTTCTGTTGCAGGAGTCATACAGCCTAATACCAATATTCAAGCTGATTCTGAGATCTTATAGATCAGATTAATTGGATCCTAGCTTAATTTGGAGCAGATTTTAAGCAACTAGCAGCCTTTTTCTCATACCTAATGCATTTAGCTTCAGAGGCTTTAACCACAGGAAATTAGTGGAGATTAGATTTGTTGGAAAAAAAAAAAAAACCAAAAAAAAAAACCAAAAAAAACCCCCCAAAATTGATTTTTATAATAAAATCACGTAGGTCCCACTATAGAAGAAAAATCACCCTCACTAAGTTCATTAGGAAGACATGATTATTGATTATGCAGAATGACTGCAATCACTTCAGCATTGACAAATCTCACCTATCAGACTGCCCATCGGGAGAGGTGGAGGCAGTGGTGGTGCTGGCAGGGCTCCAGGAGGAACAGAAATGTGTGCTAATAAAATAGTTTATATTCCCAATTAGGCCATATTATTAAAAGTAAAAAAAAAGAAAGTACAGGCACTTGATAGGCTTCCCAAACAAATATGAAAATTCAACTTCAGTTAACTAATACAAATTCAGACCCTGATCCTATCCAGGGTTCTGTACCCGCCAATCTCTATTCCCATTGACTTTTACGGGATGCCAGATGACAGTAAAATTTCATGCCTATTTGTACCACTGCAGGACCAAAAACACCTGGGAAAGGAAAGCCTACATGTGTATAAGGAAGCGAAGACTTGTCATCCAAGAAACAGAGAAATCTCTGCAATAACAAAATTACGTTACACTAAAACTCCACTATTTTCTTATGCCTTGTGGGCTTGCAAAACACACAGTAAATAAGTGACTGAGATGGTTTATTACTAAGATTATAATCCTGCCAGTTTATAATAAAGAAGGACGCTACTCAATCTCACCATTCACCATTCTTAAACACAAGGGAGTGTGCCTCCAGCGCTGAGAGATCCTGCGTGGTTCCTTCACCGCGGATGGCAAAGTTAGCAGGGTATTTCAGAAGCCAACGTTTCCCATTAAACATGTACATACTTGCTGCTGCTCTCAGGGCATCCAGAAATGCCAAATTGTAGACACACATTTAAAATTACAGTTAAGCTTTAAAAGGATACATTTGTCTTTTACTCCCCCTGTACACCTTTGATTGTCTTGTAAAAACATGGACCAGCAAAGGTGTTTTAACCATCCATTATTCAGTAACTGATTGTCCTGCAACTACTCTTGGTAAAGAATTAAAACTTTAGACATCACTCAGAACTCATAAATGACTTCCTGAGTAGGACTGTGCTTCAGAACAGTTTCTACCCCATTGTGTTTAGTCAAAGTTGCTCTGCAAACACAAGAAAGTAACAAGCAGCCTTAAGTTAGCATGGGAGGAGTCCCACATACCTGGCCCAATGGTTGGTGGTGAAGGTGTAGGCACGGCAATGGGAATGCCAATACTGCTGCTTCCACTGTTCTCTCGACTGCCACTTCCTCCACTACTGCCACTACAAAGAAAAACACAACTATTAGCACAGCATGGCCTACAAAAGCGTATCCACAGTCACACTTCTTGTGTGAGCTCTGATAGCCTAACTCAATTACAGACTGCTGAAAAACTCCCTGTTAAATGCCTCTGTCTTTACCTATAATTGCATACAGATAATCAAGTCTGGATGCATTACACTCCTAACAAATGGAATTAACTAAGCTGATAAACATCACTATTAATAAAATGTGCAATTAAATGCTTCAAAAAATAAAAAGGTAATCAACCATGCAAGTTCTAGGCAATGGAGTAACAACTGCAGAAGTAGTTCAGGGGCCTTGTAATAATTGAAAGTAGTATGCTGGCGCTGGAACACTTCATGGCTAAACTCTAATTATTTAAGATTAATTATGCTGCCAGCTGAAGGAATTTCCTCTACTCAGAGAAAAAGTTTAGATTGCTAAGTTTTTAACTGAGAATGGACATGATAAATCAGCTGGGGTGGGGTGTGCTTAATTTTCTGTATATCTAACGCTCCCCACTATCCATGCACACACCTTTTGTGTATAAGAAGTTTGTTTCAAAGACAGTCTGAAAGTTAACAACACAGCCAGCTCAAAATTTGTCTAACTACTGTTATATGATATACAAATCAGAGGCCAGCAATGCAAAACATAGTGAACTACTGGATAACATTTCTACACATGCCTTCAGAGACCGTGACACTTATTTTCTTTGAGGAAGCTGAAAAAGACTCAAAATTGAGGTAGAATCTGTCCTTATTCTTATCTAAGAGCACTCCTTAGTCCAAGTCTTGAATTTATATACATTAAATGGATAATGTAAAGGAAACTAAGCAGACAAGATGTTGTGAAGCCAAAACTTCACTTTAATTCATCCATGTTAATTAAGAGTACTCAGTGAAGTTCTAGTTTATTTGCCATTCCTGGATAGCTACAAATCAGTCAAGAGTCAAGTGCAAATCATTCAAATATCTCTTTAGAAAATAACATCACAAAAAAGAAAATCGGTGATCTGAAATGGAAGCCAAGATAATTCCTTCAAAATTAGTGTTCTGCCTGCTGAAGACCTTGATCTTGTCACCATGGTTGCAGCTGAATTTCTAACTGCAGCCTACATAAAAGAAGATCTTGTGAGACAGGAGTAAGGAGCATTCACAGTAGCCAGCTAAACAGACTAACAAGATCCTCGATGCAGAGACATTTAGAAGTTATTTAATTCTGACAGTATTTCATCACCAACTGTGTCTAAAATACTCTCTCAGTCCCTGCTAGTGACCTACCATGTTTAACTGCCTACTGGGAGTTTTTAAAAAAAGAAAAATATTAAGAAAGAAGCTCTCTAAAAAACAAGCTAACCTTTTACTTCTAACTACATTGAATTCTTTCATCTGTTTTTTCCCTGCAGTTTGAAGCCAATAGAAATCAAATTGGAAAAAAATGAACTCACTCAAGAGACTCAGAGAAACATTTAGCCTTGCAATTCAAGAAAAAAAAATTTTTTAAAGCTCCACTCAGAATATTGAATATTAAGGCACTTCTTCATGTTAGGGAAGTCAGCAATACAGTAAAATTCTGTTGATGCAGTGGTAAAATAACTCACCTTTTTGCCTGTCAACAAAAAGCTGAGAGGCACAAAGCTTCGAGGCTTTTCTGTGACTTTAGTAAACATCAGGCTTGCCAGGCAGGGAAGACTTACTGTGGGAAAACACCCTACCTGTGTGTTCGTGGTCTCTGATTCAAGGAAGCTGTCCTTCCTGGACTGTGCTGGCTGCCCAGCCTGGCAGGGCTGGTCATGTAATCATTCGGGACTGTTGGCGGTTTGACTGGCTCCAGGGTTTTGTAAGGAGTATTTCGCCTGGTCAAGGAAGACAGAAAGATAAAGAATCAGAAGATTAAAAGGATAAATAAGTGAAGTTGTAAATCCATTTGTTTTCTAAACTTTTCATGAAACACTGTGGTTTATGAAAATTCCAACAGGCAGGGTAGACAGGTCACAGTCAACAGCCTAAATAGACAGGTCCGTACAAGTTAGCCTAAAGCACATAAACTGGTCAAAAAAGCCTAAGCTAAACTTACCACCCAAAACACATTATTTGAGCAATCTAACATACAACAGCTACATCTACATAACACTCTGGGGTTACCTGTCAGCACCTGACAAATTTCCATTGTACCAATTTCCTCTTCCCTCCCCATCAGAATCCCTTCCGAAAGTAATCTTGGCTAAAGGTATTCATCTCATTAAGACATCAGCAAGGCTGAATCAAGATTCACAGAACAAGTGACATTTGCAATCACCAGTGCTTTTCCTAGGAGCACTGCTTCACGCAGCAATCAAGCAATCTCATCTCACATAAGCAGATCTGAAAGTACCTCACAGATGAGCTTCATTGTCTCCATTGGGCTCTCATTGTCGGCCCAAGAAAGCAAAGGCCAGAGAATTCCAACCTAGCAGACTGTGTCAAGTCAGAAATACAGCACAGATCTTTCGAGATCTATTTACCAGACCCATTACTGCCATAACAACAGTGCATTTATTGTACTGAATCGCAGAGCTCTTCAGTTCTCACCAGTAACAGAGATCCATTGCAAAACACAGAATTTGGCAATGCATCAGAGCTAAGCAAAACCAAAAATACTGAAGTACAGGCATTTAATAATTTGTTCAATTACTGGTTATAACTGAGTTGGTAAGTTATACTGCTTCCTGGTATTTCAAGAAACTTACTGACTTTCTTTCTACATTATGAACAGCAACAGTACTAAATTTACTTTTCAAGGTTATTTCAGTTGGAAGCACATTAACAGTCCTCCCTGCTTATCATTTCATTTGGTAGTCTTTAGATATCTATTGCTTACAACTGGAATACAAAATTTCTTTTTTTTTTCCACAACTGATCTCTTTTGGCAGATCTATAGGTGGTGACACCCTGCATATTAAAATCATCCAGAGTTCTTCATAGAGACAAGCTAATTTACAAACACTACAGTACATAAAAAGTTACAGTATTTCCACTTTTTTCTTTGAGAGGTTTTAATAATAAATTGTTATAGATGGAAGACAAAAACTTTGTTTCCTGACACTGCTCAGAGCTTCCCACCTCACTGTCCCCCAGTGTTTCAGGGTTATCCTGAGAGCTCTTGCCACCAGGGAGAGCTGCAGGGAGCCCAAGGCCTTGCTTTGCTCCAGGACCCTCAAGGAATGACTCCAGCTACTCCCAACCACATCCAGCTCCAGCAGTTCACTCCTTCTTCCGTGGTACTTCCAACCTGAGAATCCAATGATTTCCACAATCCCTCCCTGGTCCTGTGAAGAGACCCCTGCTTACTTCAGCCTCTTTCGCTTTTCACTCTGCGTGATTTCCATGAAGGATTCCTCCCCATAATATTCCTTTAGATAGTCCTGCCTTGGAGGGACAAGCTGCACAACAGGCAGCACATACCTAAAGGCCGATGTTACATACTAAGCTCATTCTGGTTTTACATACTTATCTCTGTTTTCTGGATCAAAGGGAGAAGAGTAGCATCCTTGTGGTTTCTAGCCATTTTTTCTGCATAAATTAGGGTAAGTCATGCCTGTGATATTTCATGCTTTGGCAGAACACGGCTGCTCAAGACAAGAGCTGTACTTCCTGAACAAGAAGGGCAGATAGAAATCTCTCTTACAAACCCACATTATTCCTCCCCCTCAGCCAACTGCTGCCACTTGTCAAGCTCATCTGGAAATGACATTCAGCTGATTAATCCTTATCAGGCATCAGCCACGGCAACCAAACAGCTCTGGCTTGTTCAGGGGGGAGCATTAGAGAGAGGCAGCTCACCAGTACATCAACACTGCTGTTTGACCAGCAAGCATCCAAGAGGACATGAAAGTGCCTACCTAGGTTCCCTGGGCTGATAAACAACTCTCTCAGCTGGGATAAGAGACAACTGGAATACTGATTTCATGCCCTTGAGCAAGGGGAATTTTCAGAAAACATCTGAGGAAACCTCTAGTTAAATTTCTCTATGGAATATGCAGCAAGTACTACCACCAAAGCATCAAATAGGGATTAAAAATCACTAAGTCTTCAACAAAAGGAGTTGCTGCTTCTAATTTTCCTTGATCATTGCTCCTGATCTTCACCCTGTCTCATTATTCTTCATTTTTCCAGCTTCCTGCCTCTCTGAGACAACATACTTGAAGCCAACACAACCATGCCAGTCAGCTTTACAGTGCCTCAGTCCCCCACAGTATAAAGGGAAGGCTGAGAATGACAAACAGGCAGAAGGTCATTTAGGATGCCTTTTGGAAGATGTTGCACAGTTGGACAGACAAAACCATATGGCACTTGCACTGAGCTTCTAAAGTATTAAATGTTTTGGTCTCTAGCAACAACTACTTGCTGGCACACCAAGATAAGCAGATTTCACTCCCCACAGGTCCACAGCAGCAAAATAGATGCAGGGAACTCTGCTCACAGTGGGACTTGGGAATAGCAAAATCCTTCCTCATTTAAGTATAAAAATAAAAATGCACAAGCCAGCAAGAATCAATGTTGCCACTGTGTTCACAATGCCATAAATTTTACTTAGATAATGCAACAAATACAGCACGAACAGCCACTTCATAGCTCTTCTAATATTGAGAAATGAGTAGACAAGAACTTTACTAGTGAAGCCTTTCCCCCACTAAAGTTTAAACTTTAAGATTCTTTTCTGTCACTAGGGATTTCTCCCCAAAAGTCAGGAATAACAATAGCCTCCTCATTTACCCATATCCATATGAAATCCTTCCCCATGAAAAAAAGTTCTTTCAAAAAGTCATCCTGAAAACAAGAGTCAATACAGCTGAAAGGGTTTATACAAAAAATGTTACTGTGGGTTTGTTTTTTTTTTGCTAAAGGCAATCAGAATTGCCATCTATCCATGAATTTAAGAAACACCAACACTGGCACAATTAAAAATTTCTATTACACAGGAGGGACCAGGCAGTCCATTCTTACCCCAGAGTTCCCCGGCCTGACATGGGAGGACTTGGTGGTTTTTGTGTAGGCGGATTTGTTCTTGACAAGGTGCCAGTTCTTGCAGGCTGGTTATTTCCATGCTGAAATAAGGGAAAACATGATTTTATTTTTATAACAGAGCAGCTCTATTACTGACAGTTTCTTTTTTTTTTTTTTAAGTGTAAGAATATGAAGTGAGAATTCCCAGACAGCTGTCAAACAGCAAGTTTTCAGCTACACACGAGACAGACACCAGTAAGTACAAAGAGTCTAAACACAAGCTTAATGTTATTTTCACTATAAATTTACAACAGACATCAGAAAGGTAGGCAACTGACAGGTTCATGCACAAATGTCTTCTATCATTTTTTTCCTTAAAGGGAAGCCGCATTTGTATTCATTGCTATTTGGATGTTAATAATTTAACCCAAACTTTAACACTGACAGTACAATACAGCCAGCATGGCCCAGAATTTCTCAATTTGCCCCTGCTATTTGACTAGCAGAGTCATTCAGGTTGTCTGGGAAGTCTCCTGCAAAAAATGTAAGTGAAGAGAATCAAGGCATCTACTGAATTCAGAGCAAAGCACTATATGTGTTAGAGAAATTAATGTTTCTATGTAAAAATGCGGATGTCAATGTATCGCAGATATATTGACACGTTAAATGCTGTAAATGAAAAAAAAAGTATAGCATGTTTAATCTAAATATCCTATGGAAAGCAGAAGAGAGTGTAAGAGAGCGCTAGTTTTCAGTTTTAATGGCTCTGCAGCCTCTACTATCAGTCACATGAGGCACTGTGGGTCAAAGGAGAAATAACACTTCTTACCTTGGCTTTTAGCCACTTAACGTTGGCAAAAAAAGGGGGGGAAAAAGGTAGAAATTAATGGCAGATCCATCACAACTGATAGGACAGGTTAAACTAAAGATAATCACATTTTAAAGAAATCATTTGTGTCTACTGATAATTAGCTCATCCCAGTACAATATGAGAGATTCTGCTGTGTCAGTTATTGAAAATTCTGTGTCTGACAAAGCAACCACAGGAAAAGTACTAGTGTCAAAATTAAGTTTAGCTAAGCTTTGCCAGGTATGTCTGCCAACTTTCTCATGGGCAATAAAGGGTGGAAAAGCCCTCTGCTGACTAGTCAAGTCCAAACCCAAATCAGTGCTATTTCAATGGCAAGATGCACTTAAGAATTCATTCACAAAACCACAGCTTCAGCAATATGCACAGAATCGACAGGCCTGTTGCTTTGACACTTAACCTTCCCATGTTTTCAAGAAATCCTAGCTGCTGCATTGAATGGTAAATAAAGAAAAGGGAATTTTCTAGCAGGATGAGCAGCAGTGCCTTTCACCTCTGGTTTATTGATTGAAATCTGATTCAAGGCAGCACAATGCTGGCTGCTCAAAACCGTGTTGGCAGGGATATAATGATTGTTATTCTGAAATTTTAGCTCTTAGAATCAAGTCATTATATGACTCCACTGTATCATTTTAACAGCCTTCGTGATTGCAGAGGAAAAAAAAAAAAACCAAACAAAAAACTTGGCCTCATGTGGAAAATGTAACATTTCAAATAAACTCAAGCCAAGTTCTTTCCTTTTTGGGGGGAGTGGGACAGGGGGATAGAGACACTCATATTTTTGAAAGGGTTAATATCACCAATAAAAAAAAAAAAAAAAAGAAGCAAATACAAACCCCCAAAACAAAATAAACCCAATGCTTTTTTTGAGGTTGTTTGGAATTAAACTGTTACTTCCAGAACGAGCCTTCTAAGGCAGAGCATTTCAAACTGTGGTTTGCATCATCTTCTCCTCCTCCAAGAAACACAAACTAATTTAAAGGCATCCATGAACTCAGTAAAAAAAGTAATTAAAACATGCTATACTGCAAACATGCATTTGAGACTTCTGACAGGGTCTACAAAACCAATGAAAAGCAGCTAGGGTTTACAAATTGAATGAGGTTGAAAGCCACTGCCCTTAAGTTATTCATATTACAAGAACAGGAACATAAATCCTGTTCCAAAATTCAGATGAAAAAGTTTAACTCTGGTAAATAAATTTGAAGGTCAACCCATTTACTCTGAGCCTGGGCAGAAGTTCATCAGCAGAGTTTACAGGCATTTAAACCACCTCTGTCCCCACATATTTATTTTATGGATAAACAGGCAAGTTCAGTTTCCAAGATGCCAGAGTACTCTCCCAAGTAGTATATTTTTAAAACAGGCCTTTAGTAATGGAATTTGCTTTCTCTTCTCATGGGAATATGTGTCCCTTCCCCTTACTTCACCAGTTGCCAATGGCAATGGCATAATACAAGGAATTTGTTAAAGGAGACCAAAAAATGAAACTCTTGGTTCTGTCCTTCCCCAGCAAACATAGATAGAAACTGTTTTGAAGGCTTAAAAGGAAGGGTGGCATGGTTTCTTATCCAGCCTCTACTACTAAATTTGCCTGCCTCAAAAATATAAAACCAAAAAGCTTCCTTTCTTTCCTTCTTTTATGCAGTGTCACTCAGAATTTATGGCGAGTACTTCCAGCCCCCTCCTAATCCCTGTTACATTGTGCCTCCACTGCAGTGACAGTATGAACATCAACATGTAGCAATAATTCAGTTAATCTCCATCTTATTTCAAACCTTTCTACTGCTAAGTACACTAAACATTTCTCTGAAGTCCGACAGCTCTTGACCTTTATTCTTATCTCTAGCACTACATCGGGTGAGCTTCACCTCTTTTGCTACCAGCTAAACAATATACAGACAGATACACACTCGATTGTTCAGAAGAATTAGAAACTGCTGTCATACTGCTTTCTATATGTAAAAAGGTCTGTAGATGTCATCTCTGTTGCTGTCAATATAAACAAGGCTCATACAGGCAGGAAAACAGAAGGCCAGAACACAAAACGAGCTGGGATTCACATGGGAGAGCAACTTCTGATCCAAAAGACCTAAGTAAGGGGGGAAAGCAAATGAACCAAAGTAAGATGAACTGTATGGCTATTTAATCATGGTTAACAAGCTAATTAATTAGGAGGAGACTTCTTTTATTTATTGGCTGAGTTTACGAGGTCAACATTGCTGCATTTCTTGCTCTGAAAACCAAATGTGATGCTTTCTAAGCAATTTTAAAAACCTGCTTGGAATTGAGAACACTTTATGCAGCAGAGTCTAGACTCAGTGTGATTTGAAGAAGGTGGTGAAAAAAGACAGCAGAAAACCAAAAAGAGTAGCAGGTATGTGCTTAATGTATGTGCAAACATCTCTCTACAAATGCCTCTAGGCCAGCCAGCCTGCTGGCAGAACATGACTGTCACTGCCTGCCTAATCCATACCCAGAAGGTCAGAGCCAGGAAGGAGGGAACTGCAGGGCATGAGGAGGAGAAACGGTAGCATGCATACGGTTCACAGCTTGAAGAGGGAAGAGACTGTTCTGAGACGGTGTAAAATAAGAGATAGGACATGCAAAAGGAAAAAAGCTTAGTCAAATGAAGAGCATCACTAAGATCTCCTGCAGAAGCTGTGAGGAGCATGATTCCCTTCTCCTCCTGCTACTTGTATTATTGCACACACAGGAGACAGCTTTCAGCCTGATACCAGCATCCTGGATGACACACATCAGAACAAAAACAGTCTGTAGACACAAGCTGGGAATGCTTGTTATGCTGAGGGTGAGAACCAGACAGACCAGGACGTTCCCAGAAAGGAAACAGGGTAGGCAGCAGTATTGGTTGGGGTTTCTTGCAATGATACAGCAGATCATGTTTTAAAGAAGCAAGCCGAACAATCTTGCCTTTCCAGGGAAAGCCCAACAAGCATATGGCAGTCCTGGATAAAGCTTTAAGGGTTGTCACAAAACTAAGAGAAGGAAACCACAGTCTCGGGTTTGAGAAATAAGAGTAAATGCTGCTGCATTTCCAAAATGTCACAGCTAGGGCAGTGACACATCCACAGGGCTTGTACAGCATGGGAGAGCAGACTGGCCTAGGACTGAGCGCCAGCAGTGGGCTGGAAAGGAGCAAAGCAATTAAGGTAACGGGCAGAACAGGTGCTTGCAACAGCCATGCAAGGCATTTATTAAAGCCCAAATTGAGGCTGCTCCTGTACCTGATGCCAGGAATTCAGAGTGATGCCTTAGCTTTTAACTTCTATAGTTTTCAAATTCTGTACTTCTTGGTGTGTGACTCTGAGGTTTCTTGTAGCCTGTTAATTTCTGCTCTCTCATGCTAGGTAGACATAACAAAGCCTCTCCGGGCCTGCTCTTCAAGGACACCAAGACTGTCCTAGGCCAAAAGTGTAAACCAAAGAGCTGCTAAGGGGGGGGCAAGCTGAGGGGAAAACTGAAGCGTTAATTGGAGAATTAACCCTGATATGCAAATGAACCAAACCTATAAAAGAGTTAAGAACTCGTGACTTGGTGTCCATCTTGGGGCCCATTTTTGAGAATAGCCTCTGGCTCCCCAGGGTGTACCTTTGAAGGCCTTTCAAATAAATACCTACTTTTATTCCCTTACTCCTGTCTAGCTCTGTTTCTGGGAGGCCTCTTAAGGCATCAAGAGGACCTGGATTTTAGAACTTCAGCTGTTGGTTTGGAAGGACAAACAATGACTGCCAGTACTAAGAGACTTATTTGCTTAAGGCAACTCTTTTGGCAGTTCCAGCATACTCAGCTCTGGTAGTCTAAAGAGTACAGAAACACCTGCTGCCAAAGGCAGTACTGCAGGTTGCTGTAACTGAAGTCAAAGGGACAAGACCAAGGATGGCATGAAAAGGAAGGGTGTGAGGAAATCAGAAGTACCTACTGATAGCCAAAGGATGTCCAGACATTGAGGGACTCTGCTGGGTGGCCTCAGGAGCCAGCTATCTAACTGTTTTTAGTAGTTTTCATGCCAAGTAACAAGCCATGGGGGAACATGAGTCATGATTCAGGGAACTATAAAGCTATCATTTGAGCTATAAACTGTGCTTGGAAAACTAGGGGTAGGAATGGCTGCAAATAACTCATTTATGTGAGCAAATTTATCTGTGAGCACACAAAAGACCACCTGCACACAGAAGCAAAATTCTTATCACACTGATATTCAGCAAGTTTCTCCTGCATATTTCAGCTACGAACTCTCCAATTCCAGAGTGCAGAAACTTCAGATCTCTATATAGGCTGGTTGTACTTTCCCTGCTGTATTCACTCATTATTTCTCCGACTCCTGAATTTAAAGAGTCAATTTCACTCTATTTTCTGCCATACCTAGGATGACAGAAAGAGGTCATTAAAGACCACCCAATATAAGGGCTCTTCAATAGAAACAAGGTGTTAAAACATGTGCCAGTCTGATCTCCGTTAATAGTAAGTATCTGGCAAACTTGGAACTTTTATACATAGGGTCTCTAAAAACAATAATCAGCCTAAGATCTGTTAGCTTTGACCAGTAAGCACGGTCATCAACCACAATGGAAAAAACCCCACATGGCTGCTCTTGACTCTTTAGTCAACCTCCCTTTTACTTAAAAAGGTACTTCCTTTATTAGTCATGGGAGAATGTCCCTACAGAAAGGTAGCTGACCATAAGACCTTTTGAAATGCTATTCTGTGTGTGCAGCTAGGCAATTTTGTACAAGACTGCCTTCTGTCTCATCAATGGGGCAGTTCTGAAATACCACAAGGTGACACAGTCAGAGCAAGAAAAGCAGAAGCTGGAAAGGTGCTGGTACATGAAGGCATGGGATGCCTGAGGAACGATACAGTAAAGCACCAAGCCTAGAACATGGTTTCCTTACAGAAATCAAGATATGGAGCTTGGTAGAATACATAATCAAAGATGTTGTTCAGCAGGCAGACTGTATGTGGGTGTCAGACACTCAGGGTAACACTTTTCCACACTAGTTTTGTGAGGTTTTAAAGAAATGATTCCTGTGTCTCAATTTTCTTATCACAATGGGTCACAAGTTTTTATTTGTTCTTCATTTCCTTATAGTCTATAGTAAAGCAGATTATTTTGAGGAAATTAAGTTTTCAAATTAATACTTCTTTAAAAATTGAACATATGTAGGTACGTCTCTCTTCAGGGAAATTCAACCTCCTCTACTAATATTTGTAACCTAGTCACTAGTCTTCTGTTAACAGCAACCAGATGTAGTTTGTCAGTATTGCTTCTCTCCTTTCTTTTGTTTTATTTTAACTTTCCAATTAGAAAGCATTAGCATACAAAAACTTGTTGTGGATGATAGAAAACTTAACATTGTCCTCTCAGCACTCAGTCTTGTTAAGAGAAAGATACCTAGATTACTGCTTCAAGATTTTTCAGTTGAGTTGGTGACTTTGAATCTAACTACAATAAAGTAAGGCTAGCATAAAAAAAATTAGAAAATAAAGAGACCTCAATGTTTTGTGTTTCCTTTGCAAGCTGAAAGGCTTGAAACCTACATTACATCAGATGACATTAGGCACACTTCTGAATTTCCAGTAGCAAGTGTCCTATGGAAAGCACGCTGTGTTAACACTCATAACAGAGTCATTGGAGTTGGCAACAGGAAGTTCCTTTTTCCCTCAGAGAAGCATTCTTTACCCTACAGCAATATTTACTGTTTGGCCATGACCCCAGAGGGATGATGTGACATTAATGAAATTGGCAACACGACATCCTTTGAAGCGTGAATATCTGACAGAGGCTGGTAAGGGGACAAAGGCAGGAGCAGCTCCAGTTCAGGATCCCTATCTCACTTAGGTTTTATTAGAGCGAATTATTTAAAATTTAGTATTCCAGTGGTTACACAAACAGTCTTATCCTAAAGGGTAAGTAGGCACAATTAGGTAGCCTTTCACCCTCACATCAGCATCTCATCTGCATTTTCCATTTTGCACTGACACAGATATAAGCATAAGGACTGCAGACAAGTAGGACATGCTGAGAAGCACAAGGGTAAGAGCAAGACTCCCTTCTCTAAGCTTAGCGTTTGTCAAGTTCTGGCCCAATCCCTAATTTAAGGGAGCCTTCCAACTTCTATTTCCTTATGAAAGATTTCTGAGTGCTTAACTCCTGTTTGACTTTCTGGGCTCAAAAGCTTCTTACAGCTTTCATGTGCTGAAATGCAAATTTTTTATGGAGACAAAATTACAATCTTTTTCCTTAAAATAAAACTGAAAAGTGATCAATCTTCATATACAATTCAAGTTTGGTTTTGAAGAACTACTAGTTCCATAAAATAAACTTGATCCAATTACAGCTATTAGGCATTTCAATTAGGCATGTATTCAACATTTTATCTGCCTTTACCATAAGGCATCATCACTGCAATTTCCTACTTAGCTGCCATTTTACAAATTGCTGCAATTCCACCTGCCTTCTATTCAAAAAGAAGATTATTATAAATTCAAAGGCCAATATGAATTTGGCTTTTAAGGGCAAATTTAAGGTTTTTAAGGCAGCTTCCAAGCTTCCTCCTTCTCCCTGCTCTTAAACTGAGGATTTTCTGTATGAGTAATTGTGTTTGACCTATTTATTTGCTGGCACAGTATTTTTTTTTTATTTCCTTTCACAAGAAAAGGAGAAGAGGAAGAAGGAAATGTTAAAGTAGCCGCTGCCTAATAATTTCAAACCAAGCTCTACACAGGAAGGTAGATAACAACAGTTACTCTTGTTTACAAAGAATTACTTTAGCTACATCCCCCTATGCCCAGAGGGTAACAGCTGAGCAACCACTTCACAGACCAGCAAAAATGCTTCCCTGTGTGTTTCTTGGAGCCATCAACACATATTTGTGTTGCAAAGGAAAGCCTTCTTGCTAGGAAACCAACTTTAAAAGCCCTCCTGATTTTGACTGATGCTAGCCTTGGCTTCATAGGGACATATATTAAAAAAAGCAATTTTTGGAGACATTGTCTGTATCTGTACCTGCAAAGGGAAGGGGCAGGGAGTGCCGCAGCTGGGGCACTTTGAGGCTGCCATGGAGGTTTCAGGCTGAAGGAGAAAGTCCCTCTGTGATCCTAGGATGCTCTACAAAAGCTTTCCAACCAAGAACATGCGGAGGAGGAAACAGCACTGCCTTCCAAGGAAGTGTCTCCCATCAGTCAGGAAACCTGCTACAGAGAGCAGCTGCTTACCCATCACTGCCACCTCCACCCTCACCTGCCCCCACAGAAATTGCTGCATGCGTGAGACAGAGGGAGGCATGCAGAGCCCTTCTCCATGCCCCAAGCACATGCATCTGCTTTTGCATCCTTTCTACATAGCCACGACAAGCAAAGACAAACAAAGAAAATGAGCTGTGAGTATACACAGGAGGTGGTTTTGCATTTGCTCAGATGGAAGATACATGGTGAAGACAGCATTTACCCTGAGGATTATATACCTCCCTAATTTTGTTATTTAGCTCTGTCAGACATTATTTTTAACTACACTTTTCATATGAAACAATTCAGGATCACCCCATAAAATATACTGCATATTTAAACAACAATTTTTCCTAGGATTAATATTTAAATAAATAAAAGTAGAAACAGGGTATAATCCAGTCTGTATCTTTGATTTCTCCTCACTGTATTTTTCCTTTATGTTTCTTTATCAAATCCTACACCAGAACCAAGTCCCATTAACAGCAATAAATTGCCATCTACAGATTTTAAAGTGTTGTATAATTTTTATTTAATACTTGAATGCCAATGTATTATGTTGAACTGTATTTTACTGACACTTGCTACAGCAGAAAACATTCAAGGATCTGCAAGTTAGTCAAACTGACAATTGTTCTAAGCAGACCTCAAACTTACTTTTCTCTAGAAAAACATGGTTTCTAAGGCCTTATTGGACATGTTGCTGTCCAACTTAGGGTGAAATCTTTGCTCAAGAAAATAAGACTTAACAGAGACTGAAGCATCTTCTAAGACCACTCTGGACAAGACAAAATTTGTCATTCAGTTTATTGTATGCTCTCCCCTCACTGTAGATTCAAGAGGTAACTCAGATTCTCAGCATCATCTTTCATTTGTGCTGACTTCCAACAGGACATGATCCAGCTTCTTAAGTTGTTTTGGCTTGACTTTCTTATGACACCACTACCTACATCTAGGTGACTAAGTAAGCTACTTCCTTCAGAGCCTTGATCTGTCTCACACTCTTGGAACCCAGGTAATACAATGGCCAAAACATTTAATTGTGTCATTCACTAACTCAGCACACTCTTTTCAATAGTGTCTCTAATGCATAGCAGCCACCTTGAACTACGTACCTGAGGTCTGGCTGGCAGTTTATTTCATTTGTATAACAAGTCTACATAAAAATACCAACTGTTTCATGCCTTTCACAGCTGTAAAACAGACTTAGGCAAGTCACTCAAAAAAACAATATCAAGATATAATTTGCACCTGTCTTGTAATTGAGTTGGTAATTTGGTTGTTACTAGAGGCTTTTTTACCTCTGAAAAGACCAAGCTTTTAGTATAGAATAAACCACTAACATTCAAAAAAAAGCTTTACTAAAACCATTCCATAAGAACTGCCTAGAAATAGGTAAACAGCACCTCATTTCCACCCACTAAAAAAAGAGGGTCACATGAATAAAGACACCAGTACTCCCAAAAGCCAACAGTGATATTGGCAAATGCAACAGCTAAGTCTTAATAATCTCAGCCTTCATGGATCAAACAACCTGTTTTGAGTCTGCACAATGTGAGTAGTTCGGCAAAGCATCAATTTCAGAGACTAACAGTAAATATTCTACTTTTAAAGTCTTCTACAGCACTTGATCCCTGGAGCACTTAAATGCAGAAACCACGAACCTGACATTGAATTCCTGTACTCTCTATTCATAGAACATTCTCCTCAAATGCAGGCTATACTAAAAAAATCATCCATTTCTCTGATTCCAGTGTTTCTATTTTATAGCAATTCAGAACATGTCTGTCAGGATTCTACACAAGACTGTTATTCATCGAGACTGGCTCAATTTATTAGTGTAAAACAATCCTAAGAGTTACAGGTTTAATCCTCAGGTTTAATACAGGTTCACCTACAAACAAAACAAAAAACCCATGTAGTCTAAAGTCACTACACTAATTTATAGTCTAGAGCTGTCATGGTATAGAACTGCTTTCTAACTTGTGCTGGAATTAGACTCCTGTGGGCATTTGGAGGGCTACTACGAAGCAGGAGGTACCCTGGTACTCTATTGTGCCAAGTCATTCTGAAAGATCTGTCCCTTGATCTCAGCAATTCAAAGGGCACAGGATGGGCTGATACAGCTGCACGACTGACTGACCAGAGCACATCAAGCTCTAGAGGTTACACAGGTTTTGAATAAAGGCCATCCAAGAGAAGATTGTTGCAAACTGAATGTACCTGAAACGCCTGGTCTAGAGGGATACAAAGGTATTTTTTATAAAAAGATGACCAGAGAGCAAATGGTGTTATATTAATTCACTCTAACTATGACCATTTCAAGAGAGGTAGGCAGTAGTTTATCAAGGCTTTTATTTAGAGAAAAGGAAAGTTAGGCTGTCCAATGGGAGTAAGACATCAAATGGCACTGAGATTTAAATGCAAACCACCAAAAAACCCCACCCGCACCAGCCAATTTCCCTGTAAGAGATGACTTCCTTTATTTTTTTAGTTACTGAGAAAAATTGAGTGGCAGTGACAACTTAATCTAGAGGAGGAAGTAGTGATAATTTTAAAAGTCAGTCATAGCTTTTTTTGACAAGTCATTAGCCTAAGATCATGAGCCATTATTTCCTGACTGTGATTATCACTGACAGTCATAAGGTTATGGCAAACACTGCTCAAAAAACCCTCACTGTAAAACAATCCATTTTGTTATCGAAATGTTTATATGTGGGAGCATATCACACCCATAATCCTTCCTATCATAAAGGAACTAAACATTCTAGTATCAGTAACATTCTGCCCCAACCCTATCTCCTGGTCTGTGTTATGTGGAGTCCTCAAGTGTCCAGGAGTTCTTACCTTTACGCCATGGCCAACATCATCCAGCACCGTGTAGTCTATAGGTTTTCGAATATACCTTACAGGACGTTCCATGTTCGCTGGTGCTATAATTTTGTGAGTTCTTGATGTGTTCTTATTGGTCGTCAAAATGCCTATCTCTCTGCGAGCGACCTTTTCTTTATGGATGTCCACAGTCTAGATTAAAAACAAGAAAGTATGGGTTTCTTTAGGCATTTGCTATTTTCTTTACAGAGCTAGCTACATGTTTAGGCTTCACTGTTAGACAAAGAGTCTGAACTGAGTTAATGCTGCTGGAAGGATGCCAGTTTATTGATGAAATTAGTTTAATCTACACGAACCTTGTTAGAAAATTACACCTTAATGAAATAACCAATATTAATAATAAAATTACAATTATACGTTACTGCTTCGACACTCCAAAGACACTATGCAGATACAGTCCTTGCAGATTAACCCTCAGCGTTCTTATGACTGACACTGGTAATAAATTACTCCAACTCCACAGCTGGGAAACCAGGACAGACAAGCTAAGCAATTTGCCCAGAGCCCCAGAGGGGGACTAAGCTTGGGAAGTCTGCTGAAATTTCTTTCAGCAAAGCCATCAGTGCATATCAGAGTGAGAGTCTGCACAGGGAGGGACTAATTTCAGCACTGGGGCTAGTTTCAGTCATACTGTTTATAGCAGCTTTACTGAAAGAATAAAACAAAGCTTTAAAGATGCAAGTAAAGGAATATAAAATATGCTGCATTTTATTTTAAAAAAATTTAAAAAAAGAAAAAGAGACAAAGATCAGTCCAGCAGTCTGTGAAAAATCACACTAAGCTTCACATAACCGACACATTCTTCTACATGCAATGTAACCACTGCTTAAACCCTAGCTGAAGGAGAACAAGTGCAAATCAAGCACTGGATGCCATAGGAAGTCCCATTTCTAGGAAGCCTATTTCAAGATTCAGGGATTGAATGTACTAGTTTAAGTACCTACTAGAACCTCAGGATCTCATTGAAGGAGATGGTATCCGACAACAAAACCCACCCCTTTGAGCAAAACCTATCAAGCTACCACTTTATCCACTGAGGAAAATAAATCTTAGTCTATAAGCATCAATTCCTCCTAGAAAGCCTGTCACAGGGAAAAAAAAACATTGACAGTTCAGGAAGAAGAAAAATCCTTGTCATCCTAAATACTGCCTCATTTAGGTACATCTCTAGAAATGGTTTAATCTAAAATGAATGTTGTGATGTGCAAGGTTTTGTTTAGTGAAGCAAAGTCAAAGATGAAGCACAAAATTAGTTGATATTTCTACTTCTATATGAGGCAAGATGAAAAAAGCAAGATTAGTATCCAGGAAATGAACATTTCTAGGAAAGCCAGCATTTAGCATTCACTGTGAAATGTCTTCAGCTGACCTGTTTTTTTCATTAATTGGTGCACATGCTCAAATAATCTTAAATTCTCCTGACTACAAAAAGACATAAACCCTTCCTTAACAGTTTTGATAGACGACATTGCAGATTACAAGCAGGAATACAGGTAGAGAAGCACTTAAAAGCAGTGATACCAAGCAAGCTTGTTTTCAAAGCTAAATAACAGACTATTTGTAACACTGCAAAAGGTTCTTTTACTTTGGAAGCACACAGAATCTTAATAGAAATAAGAATTGTAATTTTCCAAAGCAATGCAAGACATTGAATGTGTATGTCTGCATTAGCTTATCTGGAATAAATTCATTCACTGTCCCAATAAAACTTTGGAACAAGCTTTATTGTTCTAAATGCTCACACTGAAAAATCCCTGAGTCAGGAATTTAAAAAATGCCTTTCCAAATGAGACAATGCTATATACATCAAGTATTTACCACTACATCAGTATCAGATATCACCCACTGCACCCACATTTTCTCTTGCAGCCCATTTCACAGGTGATAGAATGAAGACTAAAGAATCAGACTAGCCTAATTTTTTTCAAATGCAGCTATTATTTGTTCTTTTCCTTTTAGAGACTAAAACACACATATCAGTTCTGCCTTTTTGTTGTTTTCTTGATCTTGCTGAAATATGAGTGCTGTGCTACATGTTCATCTCTTCCAATTTTTCTGCACAACCTGAACCTTTCTGTTCAATTACAACAGCAGGTCTTAAACTGTCTTACAAAACCCTTTAATAATAAGCAACTCTTCATATTTTGTAATACATGAGCACTGCATAGGAGAGAAAAAGAAGCAACTTTGAAGTCCACTGAATAACATAGCAGTTTAGGAGGCTGACAACATCAATTTAAAAAACATACAACAGTGTTTCAAAATAGGGGTTTTTAAAATACAGCCATGTCCCTTGAAATAAATCCATGCTAGTTCTAGTTCATCCTCACAAACCAAATCTGTTGTTACTAATAAATTCTTTTTTTCTTCAGTGGATGGGCAAAGATGCATCTTTATACTAAGAGTTCTCTTAACATTGATAGCAAAAGAAAAAAGATAAAACAAAGCCC
The DNA here is from genome assembly GCF_017639235.1 of Corvus kubaryi. NCBI lineage: Eukaryota > Metazoa > Chordata > Aves > Passeriformes > Corvidae > Corvus > Corvus kubaryi. Next base: position 42,606,262 of record NW_024581137.1, read on the forward strand.
TTCAGAATACAAAAAGATGCATCTTTTTCTAGCAGGTAGTCCATGAAACTGACTTTTCCTCCCTGCAATGGACAATGAAAATTCCATAAGTTACTGGAACAGAGGATAAGAAATTCCAGGAACAGATGCTGTACTATACATGCTTTGGAAACTGACATAAGTAATATTGCCAACAAATTGTTGTTAATGAAAAACCTCTTAGAACACGAAAAGCCCATATATTAATTTTATCAGACAATTTATCCAAAAAGCATTGTGCAGTGATTTGTAAAGTCTTTGCATGAATTTCAGTAAGGCAAAGAAAGCCAAAAGAAGAGTATCTGTACCATAGTGCAGGGCCAGCAACAGAGCACATTATGTAAATCCTGAAAGGCATTCAGACATGCCCGTGCAAGAGACTGATTTGCTGTTCAAAGTAAACGAGACTTCAACTCCTACCACATCTGGTGCACTGGAAAAGCAAGGCAGGGTTTTACCCCTATGCAAAGCAACGGCTCACAGCATATGCTTTGCCCACAGCTACAGGGTGATTGTCAGAGCTACTAGACAGCATCTTACTTCTTCAAGAATTTACTGGGGTTTTTTAGATCTGCACATTATTAAGTCTTATGTGAACATCATGCAAAACGAAACACACAACAACTGGTCATTCTTCTATTTTCATTTATATTTGCCTGATGTTCATCTGGAAGTTTATTGTTTAGTCATAGACAATGCTTTTCACTTTCAAAAGATGAAACATTCAATACACAAGCAATTTTTAGTAGGACAGCAAAGCTTTCCAGCCAGTCTACAGTTAATTTCCAAGAAAGACAAACCACATATACCAGGTAACAGCCAAAACAGACCATTCTCAAAGCTCTGGTCACACTTGACGTCTGTAGCCACGAGTGTTTGTTCTGATATGGCAGCAAGACAGCTAAACAGTAGCTGGTTTGTGGTTTCATGCACAAAACCTACTTTTAGATATCAAAAATGGAGAGGAGCAAAGTATGGCTAGCTGGCACGGGTTAGCACAGGTTAACAAGCACTTGCAAGCAGTCAGACCAGCTTCAGGTATCTCTGGCCCATGCTGAAACAAATACATAACATAATTTAAAATTTGGGAAACAGGGCAGGGATTTTCACTCCTAGACAACATAATCCAGTGAGACAAAGCCCAGCTTTATACTGTTTTGGAGAAGAGGGAAAAGACAGTCCTTCCAAAAGCACAATGTGCTTCCTTTGGGAAGCAAATTTAAATGACCTCGTCAAACAAACCCCTTTGCAATTACAACTGAGTGCCAGGGACTATGCCAGCTAATCCAGAAGCTTCGAGGTTGAAGGAACTGTTAATTATTAGCTGTCTCCACTATCTGTCTTCTTCAAACCATATTAAAAAAACAAACCAACAATCAGTTGAGCAACAGGATGTAGAGTTAAAATTTAACTATTTGCTTCCTTAGAAGCAGCCTCAAGGCCAAGGGAAGCACAGCAATGATACAGCAAATAGTTGTTCTTTTATTATCCTGTGCTGCAGATACCACTCTACCCATGTGCTAGAGTGTGCTAGCCCAGAACAAAATTTACAATAAATAGAGACTGAAATATCTCTGGCCAAGCTAATATTAGGATATCTAAACATTTTAATAAAGCTCACACAGACAGGGGTATTAAAATAAAAAAGGAAAAAGAGAAACAATTCAAAGCTCTACGGTCTTTTTACTCCTGAACCACTGCAACTCAAATTTATGAGCCAGATACTTGCACAGCTACCACTTCTCTCACTAAATGCATACCCAGCTGCGAAAGAGCAGAGAATAAAAAGAATAACCTCAATCAAATCAACTCCACTAACTAAGCACCATCAACTTCAGGCTGTCCTGAAGGACAGGACAACTCATTACAGTAACACCACAAATTTACACCAAGCAAATACCCTTTAGATTTGTGTTAAATTAACTGATATTGCAGAAGTGCTGCGCAGGAAAACTCCACTTCTGGTTTCCTACTTTGCTCCTCCCCAGTTCCTCAGGAATGAAGCTGTAACAGCACACACTCACCTGACAGAGGGGACAGGAGAAGCACTGTGTGGTGCTCCATAGCTATCTTTCCAGCAACCTGGAAAAAGCTGCCGGGCTTTCAGGAAGAGCGAATGCTAGGAGACAGAACAGCTTCCTAGCTCTCAACTGTGAAAATGGTGGCTATCAGGTAAAACTCCCCAAAAGAGAGTCTAAGATACAGGGTAGAAAGTAACAAGTTAAAGAATAAAACAGACAAAAAAAGCCCACTCCAAAACAAATAAACAAACATACACCACCAAAAAACCCCCACTCAGCAAACTCCCTCCTCCCCATCCCCCCCCCCAAAAAAAAAACCCCCAAAACTCAAACCACTACATGAGTTTAATGAAGAGCAAAAAGTCACTTCACAGGCATTTCCTTGATCTTAAAAAATCTAACACTCAAACACATAAGACCAAAAAAAAAATCCGAAGATTACACCACCACTTTTAATGACAGCTTTTCAGGCCATTTCATGCAATGTTTTTAAGAACTTTCACGTCATACAAACAAATGCCCTATGCCACACAGAGCTGCAAGCCAGTAACTTTTCAATTTGTCCTTAAATTCACTCAGATAAGAAGGAATATAAGATCACAATCCACAGGCTTCCTTAACATCCCAATTTCTCTAAAGCAAGGAGACAAGGAAGACCAAGCAGCTTATTACTGGCAACAGTTCTCTGCAGTTTTGACATTGTTTCCCTTTTTTGCTTTTTCAGTTTGTGGTTAAATATAGGGTTGGGTCTCTTACTAACACTTTATTTCAGGCAAGTAGAGCCCTGATTACAGGGCATCAGTGCTGTACATACCTAAATGTCAGCAGAATAGATTACAATTACTTTATACAAACAAAACCCAGACATAAGACGTATCAGTCATGCAAGCAGCATGACCCACTACCGCTTCCCACCCCCATCTTCCTTCTGCACTTGCTGTAATTACATATCCTGGGCCTCAGCAACCTGTTCTGCACAAACTTGGTGCTGTACTTCCCCAAAGGAATCTGCTCCACACCTGAAGTCCTGTGTGCACTTTGGGGCACCTCAATGCAAGAAGGACAAACTATCAGAGCATGTCCAGAGGTGGGTGACCAAGATGGTGAAAGGTTTCAAGGGAAAGCCATACAAGTGGCTTTGTTTCTTCAGCCTGGAAAAGTGAAGGTTAAGGGGTACCCTCATCACAGCCGACAACTTCTTCATGGGGGGCAGCGCACAGGGAAGGCGCTGACCTCTCTTCTGGTGAGCAGCAATAGGATATGAGGAAATGGAATGAAGCCATGTCAGGGGAAGTTCAGACTGGACATTAGGAAAATGTTCTTCACAGAGAGTGGATGGTCAATGGAACAGGCTTTCCAGGGAAGTGGTCAGGGTCTCAACCCAGTCAGAGCTCAAGCAGCATCTCGATGACACTAAGTCATATGGTCGAGCTTTAGGGAGTTGGACTCGATGATCCTTATTGGTCCCTTCTAACTTTAAATGATTTTATGATAAACACTGCATTATTGAATTCCAAGTTAATGGAAAGAACAGTATTTCATCCATTCTATACCTGAACAGTGAGATTCTCTTAACCAAAGGACACTGCTGGCATTGTAAGATAGAAGAATTGCTTAGGAAAAAAAAACCCCTAAGACCTCTAGTCAGAGACAAGTCAATTGGAACACTAGATTTGACGTATCACATCACAGCAATTCATCAAATATAGAACCTTCTTTCAACAGAAACCGCTCCTGATGTGACACAAAACACTGGGCAAAGGCACAGGTTTCAGACTGAATCTCGTCAATATAACCATGCAATGCATGGGACAATGAGGGAGGCAGAGGAAGTTTAGTTTCCTTCCTCAACCTGTGGTACAACTGTCTGGATTCCAAGTTTACTTCTTCACATTTCAATATGAAAGGTAGTATCTGTTCTACTGCTCACAAAAAAATCAGTTGCAGCTTCAGATTTAATTGGTCATACATGGCAGTAAAATATATATAGTTAAATGTTAAAAACTTTATAACATAAACAAATATTTTGTGCTACAAGTTCACCACCCAGACTATAAAGTGTAGTGTTAACCAAAGGAAATGTAACTTTAGAAACAAACATTAAGGTGCTTTTGGCATCCCTTAATAAATAAAAACAACCCAAACCTTCACTCTTTGCAATAAACCCAGCTTTAATATGAAACCCTTACTGTCATTCTCCAAAACAATGGATTTCATTGTCTTGCTATATAATTTATACAGTAAGCCTCCCTGAAATGAAAATAAACTGGTGAGACTAATATCAACCTGTTCTCTTTTAGAAATACAAATTCATTCCACTGCTACTTCCAGAAACAAAGCATATTTACTAAGACCTTTTAAATAAATGAGTTGTGGTTGAGTAACAGAGCTGAAGAGACCTGGACAATGCACATTGCACAGGCCACCTGCAAAGAAGTCAGTGTGACCTACAAAAAGAACAATGAATTCCCCAGCTTTAATTAGCTCGGTCAGACAGCTAACTTCTTCAGTGGGAGCACCATTTAATGCTGTTATTTTGTAAAGAAAGTTCAACACAGGGAAATGTGAATATATTTAAACTGCAAATAAATATTTTACAGAAAAGATCAATTATAGGTTCCAGGCACATCAGACATGAAAAACACAAGTGAGTAGTTTGGGGTTTTATGACATCATGGACAATCAGACGTCTACACAATGTTACAAATTACATATTTTACTAACTCTTGATGGAAGTGCTAGTAACTCGAGTATTTGACTTGAAACTATCACATATATTACATATTGTCTGATTGCCACCAAGATACTGTTCAAGAAACTGAAGAAATTTACCTACAGAAATAAAATAGTTTACTTCCATCTCTAGTCCAGGAGAGTCCAAGCACTAAGCAGGTCTGGCCTCATAGGAGACACAGAGAGCAGAGCATCAGTGCAACTGGCATCGGTGACCCTTGTTTATCACTGTGCACACACATTTATTCCACGGGGATCTCCTCCAAAGTATGAGGCTGTACTGGTGTTGGGAATCATAACTGTCAATTCCATAGAGTAGAAACTGTTTGAATACGCCAGCTGTGACCATACCAACTCTGGCCAGTTTGGTTGAGCATTTGCCTCTTCCCAGTTCTTCAGCACAGACATCTGGTTCAGTTAAGCAACGTATGAGAAGCATATAAAAAAGCTGAAAGAAACTTCCACTGAAGTACTGCCCTATTATCAGGGACTGGTGGAGTCAATCCTGTCTCTAAGGTAGAAGACTGATGCAATCTTTTATCACGCCCAGTTAGCCATCAATTGTGTGAAATTCAAGTCCCTAGTTAGCTTTGAACGAATTTCATAAGAAGGTACCATACTAGAAGCTTTCTATTGGTTATCTTTCACAACAAAAAAGGGAAAGGCCTTTCTTACTATTCCCCTCTTCAAGAGATGATTTCAAGACATTTTCAGCCTCTTGGACAGTAACCAGAATCAAGTCTGCTAAAGCACAGTCAATTTATCAGTCAATCCACAGAAGAAACCCAGTACTAGCAACAAGGAACAGTTACTAGAGGAAAAGAAAAAGGGAGATGTCTTTTTTCAGTTCCCCAAATTCCTTTAAGAATATAAGGATTTCAAGACACTTTTATTTCACATAAACAATCCTTCAATCCAATTTTCACTAAGGCTAATAGCTGACCGAATACCACTGTCTAAAGTCATTTGAGAATCCTCAGAATATCCTGCCATGCCTTTTGAACCTGCAACATGAAAATAAGGTTTCCTATCACTCTGAAGCATTTGGACATTCGAGTTTCACCTTGTGTGTTTGCTCTGTATGTGATGCTGGCAATGTAGGAGGCAACTGAAATAGGTTTAAGAGTTGTATTTCCAGAGCTGGAAACCCAGCAATGTTTTCTGGTAGATTTATAGATAGAAGTTTCTCACACATTCTCTTCAGTATACAGACCAGTGACAATAGTAGGACAGGCTCTCCAGAACGCTTCATCTTCCCAAGTCCTGGTAAATCCAGGCCTCTTAAGGTAAAAGGCTAGAGGAGCCAGATAAGCCATATCTCATGTAATCTGTCACCTTCCTTTTCCTGCACAGAGGGCTCACATTCAAGAGCTTTTACAGATTAACACAATGAACTAAGGCCATCAACACAGATACATACAGCAGCTTTCACAGTCCATATAAAATGTTTGTCACCAGAAGAGGGGGGGAAGGCACTAGGGAGATCAAAAGAAAAATAATGAGACAAGTACTAAGTCCCACTTTCAGAAGCAACTCATATGTAAATGTACACTTACAAAATACATTTCTATGCATAAAATGTAAATATATATTAAAAATAAAATCATAATGCTAACAATGCATTTTACTAATATCATCCAATGGAGAGGAGGGTTTAAAAAGTGTTGATTGTGGGCCTTATTTTGACAGTTTATCACTGTTTCTTCAATTATGTCTGAACACAGATTATATGTCAGTTTAATCCTATGGAGCTAGCCCCTGATTTAGAATTTAAATCTTTCTTTATATACACTAGCAGTTTTTCTCAGATTCTCCTAGCAATTGCCATCAGCGTAAAGCAAACCACATTTCAGCAATGTTCACATAGAGGTTTTTTTTTTTTCTGGGATATCAGGACAGTTGGAGGGGATAAATGGTCAGGGAATGAAGTATACCATAGACATCCCATTTACTCAGAACTGTTTGCTTCCTGTATGTTTTTAGAATTCAGAAGCACAGAATGTAAAACCATAATGCACACAGTTTCACAGCAAGTTTAAGCTGTATTCATTTCAAGACATACTTAACAAAAAAAATTATTCCTGACTGACAGAACATGTGCTTGCAAGTGTTTATAAAAGAAAAAAGCCTCATTAAAATCAAGAAACTGAAAACAAAAGCTAGAGAAATAGGCTTAAAGATTACTAGCCATAGACAAATAGCCTCACCTTTAACCTTTCTTCCAAAGGGAAGACTAGGATTCACTAAGAATTGGACCCCAACTGGACCCCAATTTCCAAAACACAACTTGTGGAGTGACACATACACCTACACAATTGCACAGGAAAGAGAGGCCTGCTCAGCTAAAGGATTATTTCTATAGATGCTTTTCAGAGTACCCTATTGTCAAATCTAGTCACGCATTCTGCTGGAGAAGCTGAGCAGAAAGGGGACACGAGGCAAGGACAGACCAGAGGGGCTGGGAGCGGGTACATGACATTCTAGGACAAGAATCAGAGCAAAGAAACCAGCCCACTCGTCCAAGAGCCAGACTTGGGTTCATGCCTGATTTTTCCTTCCTGGTGCCAAGTGGAAATTGGAGGACTGCTATGGAGGATTCATATTCATCCCTCAGACAGCACTGGAGGAAAGAAGCTTCTCACATTATTCTCTTAAATGGCTCCTTCAAGCACTTTCATGCAAGAGGCTGATCAGACAAAATGGGGCATCTGACAAAAGCCAGTAGGTCTCACCTGTGAAATGCCACCTCACAGAATTAGGGTCTATGCATGAAAAACATCTTTGGAGACACAAAAGGAAGTCTCATCACAGCCTCACCCCTGCTCCCCACTTTCCCCGACTGAAAGGAAGTTGATGTCAACACAGAGCATAAGGAGGGGAGGTCCACAGAGTATCTCTGGGAACAGGGAGAGCAATGTGGGAAGTAAGACTGGCAGATGGCAACTGAAGGCAAATGGAGTTTAAGTCCTACAGAGGAAGAGATTTTAGCAGCTCTAGAGAGGCCCTTGTTATGGAAAGAAAACAGTCAAGGCAACAGTCCTCCCTCCTCCCCACTGCATTGGTGAAATGCCAGAAGCACTTTGCTAAAGTTCACATAAGCATGGGGGAAATGGAACTTCAAACATCTGGAGTATGGAGGTCAGACAGCGCTGCAGAAGCAGCTGGCCCTGCACGCAGAAGGCGGCTGTCTGCCAGGATGTCAGTGAGTGAAGAGGTGGGATGGGTCTGTGGCTAAAAGCAAGAGCCTGGAAAACAGCAGATTGAAGTTCTATTCCTGGCTCCGCCAGACTTCCTGTGCTATGCCAAGCAAGGAGCTTTGCTGCTTGGGCTTGGAGCTGTGCACCTGCAGCAGCACCAGGAATAGACAGAATATAGGTGGGCACAGGTACAGGCAGCACTGCCACAGCTACCTGCTCTGAGCACAGCAACACAGTAACAGATTGCCCAGATTTCTCTGTCAAACACCTTACACTGATGTTTTTAATTGCTAATGAAAATGCACAAGTGAGTTACAGATCATACTTCCTGTGCTTTGGCAAAACCTACTGCCAATTTTAACCACTTGAGCAAACTAAATGTACAAACACTGCAATAAGAAGTGCATTATAACATTATTCATTTAAAAAAAAAAGCACGAGCCCTCCAATAACCTGTGAGACATGTTTATATGGAGTACAACAATTTTTGTGTTCTAGATAACTTTTTTTTCTTTCAAATGCAACTGCTACTTCAATACCTTCTTCAAGAGCTTGAGTATAATAAACAGGTAGAAAAAATGCATCACTAATGTAGATCTCTGTGGGAAGATACAGAGAAGAAACAAGTCCATGTCTTTTCAGCATCCAGTGTCAGGAGTGGGGGAAGGGAGAGAAATAGCTTCCATAGTTTTATTCCCTGCTCTGACACAAAATCCCTGATCACTCTAGAATATAGTTTCCAGTATTAGCAGGAGATTCAGCTGTGGCTGAACCCCACACCCCACCCTTTCACAAGCACTGCATGACAGGAAGTACGAACCCAGCTCTGCACCAGATCAGAACTACAGCACATGGCAAAATGACTGGCAACTTTAGTTTCACACTGTACAACAAACACCTTTCTCAATATCAGTTCTTCTACTCAGCCCTTCCTCCAACCCACCACCTTCCCTTCACCAAGACAGGATTCCAATAAAAGAGAACTACCACAGTACATTCCCTCTCCTCTAGTGTTCTACACAGTGAACTGAACAGACATTTCAATGTTTAACTAACACCAGTTGCTGATTAAAACCAGTCTTTAAAGTGGAAGACACTTCAAAAGTGAAGAGTTTCAACAGTACAATCTGAAGGATTTTTGACAGAACAACATTTGGGATGTGCAGTTGTGTTACATTTGTATTCAGCTCTAAAAAGCAGATAAATGCTTTTGATTATGCAAAGTCAAAATTCTAGCTGTATGCATGAGTGTATTTCAGCCTGTGAAATTAGATTTTAGTTACTTCAAATTTTTTTTTTTCTGGGTATTCCTGAAGATATGCATGAGTAAGTCAATTCAGAAGACAAAGAAAAAGAAACTAAATATGCTTATGCAAGCTTCCATGTAAGAGTTCCAACCTTTTAAAGTAGCTGACTGAGTCCCTCTTTTCCATATTGGAAGCAATGCACTTGTCTAGAATGAAACAAAACATACAAACCTAAATAGATTTTTTGACTGTAGGAAAGCACAACAGAAAGGAAAAATTAAACGGCTTCTTCAGTAGTTTGGACTCACTAAAGAACCACCATGGGAGTAGAACAAAACTGTATGTCAAACGAAAAGCATTCTGTGTGCCAAAAAAAGCAACTTCATAGGAGATGAACATGTGCAATTGCAAAGAGCACTGCAGGTGGCTGAAAAGGAAACCATCTAAAAAAAGCCTATGAAAAATAAACTCAAGAGAACAAGTCTGAATTTTCTGAAAGTTTGACTGAGGTAAGGTGCTGATAAAGCTGTAACAATGACAAGTCAGAATGCTTATGCCTGAACAAAACAAAACAAAACAAAAAAACCAAAAAAACCCCAAAAACCCAGTACTTCACATTTAGTTGTAAGCTGGCAAGCCAAATTGGGAAGAGCACAGAACAGAATCCATGCCAAGAGAAAGTAAGCTAATATTACCTTAACCTTAATTTATCACCTCTTCAGTGCTTTAGTTAATCAGCTCTAATAGTAAACATAAAATATTTTCCAATAATTAAAGTTATGTTACATGGATGAGACAATGGATTTATTGTATATTTCAAAATAATTATTATGCTAAAGAATAACAAAACTCACACATAAAAGCTATTCTCATTTATCACATGTATTTACTTGAAAGTGGTCTGAATTAATTTTCAGACACACACTTTTCTTAAAACAAAAAAATCCCAACCACCAAATGACCTAAAACCAACCAAAAAAAAAAAAAAACTACCACATATACACACATAAATACACAAACACACAGAAATGCCTCTCCCAAGCACTCCCCTTCTCCACATGAATTCAGGGTCTATGAGATGTCTAAGGCTGGTAGTTCTAGGAGAGACTGTTTCCCTCACACATAAAACAAGGACAACATATGCTGGAATGATGATGGGTATCCTTTAGCCACCTGCAGACATAGTTTGATTACAAATCACCCAATGTTACTTCTATCCCTCTTTGATCATATGTCATTTGATGGCAGTGATACAAGCTATTGGGAGATGTGCTGGTTTTCAGCTAGGTCAGCACTGCACCAGGAGTAGCTCATGAGTATTAATTAAACAACCATCATGTGGCTGAAGGCCACACTATCTACACCACAAACCCTCTTGGATTAGTGCCACAAACACAGCTTACCCTACATGAAATGTCTATTTCTCAGTTCCTAAGTGTTCAAGGGTTGAATATTCCACTTTGTTCAGAAAAGAACTACCGAAGGTCTGGACTTCTAAAAGATTTTTTTAATAAAAAAGTAGGCAAGCTGCTATAGCACACTACTTCGTTGCAACACTATGAGGTGCTACTCCAATGGAGTGATAACCATAATGGCAACTCTTTCCTCTTGTCCCCACTGCCCATCAGTAAAATAGGGTGGCAGGAAGAACCCTCAGCCACTATAGATTCCAATCTAAAAGTGTTCAGTACACATATTCCACTCTACAGTTCACTTACTACCCATTCTACTACCTCCTGCATATTACTGTAGCAAAGAGTTCTTCCATGTCCCTTGAATACTGAAACAACTAGGATCTGCCAAGTTCCTCACTTTTGTTTTCAAAGACAAATACAGAACAAAATGGTTCAGTCTTCTGATGCAGCCTGTCCTTTCTCAAAATCCCTTCAGCAAGAAGGTACATCAACAGAGGACAAGCTTAGAAGCATCATGAACTTCCCTCAGCTCAAACTTCTTCTAAAAACTGAGTTTCCACAGCATCACATGTAGATGCCTATTAAGATACTCAGGCAAAAAAGGAGAGTTGACAAAAAATCCCTCACATGTTTCCTAAGACTGTGCTACTATTTTGGACTGAGTCATACAGACTTCTTGCAATTTGGGATATATTAAGCAAAACCAGAAGACAGACAAGCAAATCACAAGCAAATCACAAGCATGTATGACGTTTACCAGTTTAAGAGGGTAGAAGGAAGGGCCAAGGCAGAGGGGGAATTGCTAAGGCTGCTCTTAATTCTCCATTGCCATTTTTATTTCCACACACAACTCAAACAGGAAGTTGCACATTGTTTCTGTAAATGGATTTCCCTTAGTCTCCCAACTCTTGGCCGCAACTGATATGAAATACTGCAGTTACATCTGTTGGTAACATCCAGATGGCCTCAGAAGTCCCAGCAGCACCTACCCCGTACTGAGCCACAACCTTATCCAGCCAAAACTACTTCTGACTAAGGCAGGGCACACTGGCAGAGGGAGCCTGGCCCAAGAAGAATCTATGCCATCATTCAGCCCCTCCACCAGGACCACATCTCAGGCTTGTACATGCACACACCCAAAACTAAGATCTTGACTCCATCCTGTAGAAGGGCACCTGAACACAAACACTGCAGCCTGATGGCAGATTAAAAGACAGTACAAGTCTTGAAGAGAACTCTCGTGCATAGGCACAGAGACACAGGCACACTACTGTGTCCCTGCTGCTGAATGTATTATCCTACTATTGCTACAGTCAATTCATTAGACTGATCATGTGCTCAGAAATTGGCTATTTCCACTGTGCAGTTATTAGCACGATGATTAAATATGATTTTAGCCACTTGGGGAGAAGCAGAGCATTAGCCATTGGAGAGGACTAGGGGGCAGAGAACAAAACACAGTCTGTCACAAGAGAATGGCAGGAAAAAGACGACTGGCCATCTCTCACTACCACCTTAGGCAGAAGTTATACATACACTACACAAATACTGACCAATGAAGTATTTAAAGCTAACTGAGGGAGGGCAGACTGGTGCCATGATGAGGGTGCTCCAAACACCATGGTGGGTTATAAGCCTCTGAACAGCACCACAGAGTTTCAAGAGGCAGCTCTAACACTCCACAGTAACAACCACCATGGACATGTGCAGGACTGGACACTGACCTGTGCAGTGCTGGACAGCTAAACACACACTGAAGAGTCACTGAACACCTGCAAGAAACCTGAGTACACAGGAAAGTGGTGGTGATCAATATTGAAAGTGGTGGGGAGTGATATGCTGTTACCTCAATCAGGGAGAGAGGTGCTGCTGAGTTCCCCAAGAGATGAAGGGGTGCATCACAACACAGTTTAACAGGCTACAAAAAAGACAGCTGTGCAAACTTCTGTAGACTACCTCCTCCCATTGGTTTGGTAAAGTCTGGGGAGGTCAATGCACTTCTTGGATTTAAACTGTGTATATCCATTCAGCAATACAGAGTGCGTTTACTCCCAGAAGTATGCCATATAATATAAACAACAACTACGCATTCGTTTTAAGAACTACCACGACTAAGGAATCTTGGCAAATGGGCAGGAGGGGAAGAGTACACAGGAAAGTTATCCAAGTAAGATCTGCAGACTGCTCACAATCTGTTTTCCCAGGATGTTTGCTTAAGTCACATAATTGTTTGCAGAACCTCTGCTTTCTAAAAATGCATTTGGAAAAATTCATTCCACATTTTCTTAAATCAGTTTCTACTGCTTAGATGATGCTTTTCAATATTCTCAAAGTAGGTGACCTATCATTATCCAGTAATGACTAGTCAGCAGCATTCTCTCAAACGTCTTCTAGGCAAACATTTCACATAAAAACCAGTATTTTAAAAGTTTTTCAAATAATTTTTTAAAAAATGTTAGATATATGTAGTCCAAGTAATTCTGCCAGCTCTAATAGAGAGTACCTCTGAAGAAATTTCTGTATTGACTGAAGGACTACACATTAATGCAGCCAAAGGAAATGCAATCTTGAAGTTGTTGAGCTGAAAATAAGATGCCAGTAACTTGGAGTCATGATCCCTTCACTCTCCTTTTGCTCACATGTCTGGAGGTCTAGATGTAGGAAGCAAGCTAACTGGGACTGAAGCTTGATACTCTTGATGCCAGCCTAGGGGCACACTGCACTGCAGGAGGAATTCGCTGCTTAAAGCAGCAAAATCCCCAGTGATTGAATTTGAATTTTGCTCAGTGAGGGCTTATGGAAACCATCCCCCACTTCCTGAGCTTTTTGTTATTTATTAACATGCCACAGCCTGAGCTCAGAAAAGGGGAAAAACTTGTTATTTTAACCAAAGCACCACGAACACCGCCAGAAATTCTCTCCTCCAGTTTTAGCACTCGGATGCCAGAGTACCATAAAACGCTACCACTACATCATGGGCACTTCAAAATGGTAATAGATGAAGCACTTCTGTGGCCAGCTGTCATGCTACTATCAAAATAAGGCACTAGCAGACACATCTACAGGTCTGAACACCATCCACAACACAAAACCAAATATGCTTAATTACCCATCAGGATGAGGCTAAACCAGGGATATGAAAGCGGTAAGCTGGCCATCCTCAGTATGTAGAATGGAACTAATAAAATAAAGGATGACCTGGCTCCTATCAGCTTACAGGTGATACAACCCTATCAGTGCTGTCTCTTCACATGAGATTTAGAGTGTATGAGGAAACTAAATCAAAATACAGCAACACAGGTAAGAGATTAGATAGTTGAGAAAATCTAATTTGTTTCAGGCCTTTTGACTGGACTTCTTTCTTTACCTTAATGACTCATAATTACATTAGGTTAGAACACTTCTGTTGCAACTTGGAGGTTTCTACATTTCCCAAATGGAGATTGTCCTCAATTACTTCAGCATCTCACTCATCACCACAGCAGGCAAAAAGTGCCCTGAGATGAAGTACTGAAATAACATAATATTTCTACCATTCTTCCACTCTGAGACACCATAATCTGCCAAGACACACATGCAGGTCAACTGCATAATTTCAAGCTAAGTTTCTTTCTTTTTTTTTAATCTAAGTTTTAATTATAAGAAATTCAAGAACCATTTACAGGAATAAACAATTTGCTAGTCCACACAAGCTGGCATGTTATTAGCTTACCACTCACTACCTATGAACTACTAAAGAGCAAAAAATATGTACATTGCTCAAAAAAACTTCTATTAACACCTTTTTCAGCCTAGCTTAGGAGACAAGCCTTAATCACAGTAGAACTCATCGTTTTTAGTCCTGTAGTACATCTGGCCATTACTGCATCTTGCTCAACACTTGACTTGACAACACACGTAAGAAAATCCTATAAATGGACAAAGAAGGATCAGCTTCCCAAAGATGACATTTATCTCCTTTCCAATCAGATAAAGGCTGATTTGTGGCTTGAAGGCTTATCTTGCAACCTTATACAGCCTAGTTTTGAACACAGTTCAAAAATATTAACTTAAAATTTAAAAAAAAATCTTCTAAGACACTGAGTTCAACAAGGAAGCAGAATTTCCTACGTTCAAATCAATCCTTTCAGTTATTATTCAATTTCCTTGGTTTTATATTTTCAAATGATGGCCCAACTGACTTTTCCTGAAGCAATATGTTTTATTATTTTCATCATGACCCCTTTCAACTCTAAGGACCCCATCCTACTTGCTTTTACTCTATATTTAGAAGCCTAATAGCTTTTAATCATACCCTTGTTGCTCCTGCTCTTGCCACACAGAGGAATTTGAGATAGTATGACAAGATCAGGTTGGCATTATTTCTCTCTTGCAAGCAAGGACAGAGAAGCCAGTTAGAGAAATAGCAAGCCGTGCTTCAGTCTTGGTGTGAGACCACACTGAATCGTACCATTGGACCCATTGTAAATAATCATCCTAGGACAATGTGCGAGGGCAAGAAGCAAATGCTTTCAGGTGCATTGGTGAAGTCACAAAACTACTAAACATTAGCACTCATACAAGGACACATTCGTTAAAAACTCGTAGCTACTCAGCAGATTCTCAAAGAGGAAACAAACCACATACAAGACCTGTGATTCTGTGGTCACATATTGCTTACATTTTTATGCCCATAAGATAGAATTATGCACAATATTAGACAAAATTATTAAATAATATAACTATTTGTTGGAACCAGAATTTTTTATTAGAGAGGCAAATCACAGCTTTAGTAATCTATTTTTTGGAATTGAGAAAGAGGCACACATACTTTTATGACAGTTACTTCAACATGCACAGTCAACATTCCAAATGGGAATGACTGAAATAGCAAATGATGGCCTTACCTAGTTGTCACTCAAAATGTGCTAGTTCAAAACACATTCTGAGTTTTCTCAAAAAATAAAAACCCTACCTACAGTATAGGTTTTAAACAAACAAATTTACAGTTTTATTTCCACTACCGGCACAACACCCTCTCTGTGATGGCACTAGCAGCAGGGTCAGTGAAGAATCAATAATAATCTCCACCAGGGTAAGTTGTCCCAAATTAATAATGTTCAGCATAACCTATTTAGGTCTTCAGCTGTAAATTATATCACCCAACACAATTTCACATTTTTTTCCTGTACAGTGAAGGGAAACTTTACTTTGTGATCTGTGAGGACTGCCCTAGTGATGCAGAGATGATACCATCCCAGATGATATTAGGGAAGGGAAAGGGTACCCACCAGGGCTCAGGAGCCACATAACAAGTGTTTAGTAAGATTAGCATAGTTGGATAGATTTTCACACTTCATACACACTTTTTCAAAGTTACAGTAAAACAACAGAAGTTGTCCCAGCTTTAGAAGAGCAGCTACCAAGTCATTCACAGACCTCCCATGGACTAATAAAGTGTTCTCTGCATATATATGACATGTAAGGGGACTTTTACAAGACATGCATAACAGATATCAATGGGTCCCAAAAGGCTCCTAATAAAGAGAATAAAGTCAAACCAGCAGCAGCATAAAAAGTGGTAGTGTTATTACTGGCTTATAAACACTCATGGGAATTATTACTTGGTTTTCCACCTGCAGATCAAAGTTAACTGAGCACTTATGTGCCTCCAGTAAAATCAGCCAGCAGAAAGCACTAAGCAATTCCTATTTGAATGGCACAAGAAGTCCAGCCACAAGTACCCAGCAGGACATGTTCTCGTGCTTGAGTGGAAGCTTCAATGATGCTGTACAATGAATGCTGCACTCATCTGCTCCACAGTAAGTTTCTTGTACTTGTTTTTCCCCTCCATTTCCCCAAAAAGAGTCAGCTCAAGCACACCACTACCCAGCTACTGCAAAAACCAACATCCCAAATAGCTGCACTGGATGGCACAGGTACAGCAACTGACTAAACGCTTTGGTAGCTGGTTACCTGCTGTTTTATTTGGCACAATGCTCTTATCACCTCGTACACTGCATTTATTCAGTAAAAGCATCGACAGAGATAAAACTTTAATTCAGTGTAAACCAGGAACTATTCACATGTGAAGACTGCTGGTTTACTAAGACTTGAAATAGAAGGAAAATCAATTTCAGGCAGCAAGCTAATCAGATGCATCTGAAGAAAAAATAAAAACAAGACTCCTTGGAAACTCCAGTATGTGACTTTACATCAGGTTATAGTGACGCATAGATTTCATCTATGCAGTATATCTTCCAGATATGAGAGTTTTCATTAAAAAGACTGCACAAACACTGATGACTCCTTTGTTACATAAAATTGTCAAAAAGGCCTTTCAGAGTCGTGTTCACAGTGCTGGGATTTTTGGCTTTGATTTCAGAAAACAAGAGGCTGCATCAGGCCTCTTAATTTAGTATTTAATGAGGTATCTACAGCTTACAGCCAAATAATTGAGCAGAAATAAGGCTTTAATGGTCTAAAACACATTGAAAAGTATGCATTCAGACTGTCCTTCTAGCAGATGGTGGAATGGGAATAAGCATATGAAGGAATTAATGACAGTCAATAGCTATTGAAGTTAGCAACTTTCCCTATGCCCCAAAAATATGTTCAAAACCTTGCATTCCACAGTGGAGGGTGGGGGGAAAGTGTGAAACAAGAGTTTCTGGTTCAGTTTCTTCTTCAGCAAAGCAATTGCTCTTCCCCCATCACAGAAAGGCTGACACTGTGGTTGCTCTCTCATAGGTGTACATAATCTAAGTATCATGGATGGGGGCAGTGCTTTGATTTTTTTGTTGGTAATGTGCTGGGTTTTTTTTTTTTTTTGACTGCATCAGCTGAACTGCACAGGAATTACAGACATCCTATGTGTATTCATTTGTGGACATGAAGGAAATTACTGAATGGCTGACAAGGCAACTCTTACACATTATACTACTTTCTGAGCAATTTATATATATCATGTAGAAGCTGATATGCACAAAGTTGACAACAATTTTCATAAGCAGACATAAACAGAGCACACATAGTACAACTTCTTGGAGCCTCGGCCTCTATCAGGAAGAGAACAGGAAGAACAGGATTTGAAGCAAAGGCCACAGAGATAACTGTCGGCACTTTATTAGGAGAGGGAACATCACCCAAGGCAAGGTTAATCTGAACAAAAGGTGCAAGTTTCTTGCCATATTTAGAGTAGTTGTGGCTGCTGACAGGCAAGGGCAATCCAAGAGAACCAGACAGAAGACATTATTTTTCTAACATATACAACATCACATGATGCACTAGTTCCTACTGATACTTTTGGTCTCTCCACACACTTTTGGATGTGTGGAAAGGAAAGTTTGGATGGAAGTGGAGCTTACAAGATTTGTAGATATGTGATGGCAGTTTCTCCCCTGACTTTGTAATTATCTTCCCCCCTCACCAATTAGTTCCTATAACTTATGATGTGCCTTTCAAGGATACAAAGTCAGCTTTTAAGATACATCCCGCTACTGCAATGTAAGACCAAAAAGAGTCATGGCAGAGATCCAGTGGTGCAAAACACTCCAAAATAAAACGGCTTTTCCCAACTCCATGTACTAATCCGCCAAGCTGCAGCTTGTGGCTAGCTGTTTAACATTACATTGTCACTACCAAGCCGAAGACTAACTGCAGAGACAGAAACAGACTTAAATACTAGCAGGCTACCATAGCATCACTGCTTTGCTTTGTCAGACCAAACAAGCGCAACTCCTTCAACCTCTCCTTGTAGGCTGCATGCTCCATGCACTGATCATCTCTGCATCCCTCTCTCTGCTGGACTATCTCCAGTTGCCCTAAATGACTCTCGAACAAGGCAGAGGTGACCAAAAAAAAAAAAAAAAAAAAAAAAAAAAAAAGACCACCACAGACCCAGCACTCCAATTGAAATTGCATCACTGCCTTTTATCTGCCAGCCACAATCTTCCCAAGGCAGCCCCACCAGACTGCTTCACTTATTCAGAAAGCCTTGTGGTGCTGGCTCATGCTCAGCACACCAGCTTCTTTCCAGCCCATGGCTACTCACACAGTCACCTCTCAGTGCATACAAATGCACTTTGGGCCCTACCATAGGGTGTAGGACCTTGCACCTTGCCCAGTTTCCCAATGTTTTTGCTGATTCAATAAGACTCCCATGTACTAAGCATTTACTTCTTTTTAAAGAGGCAACTTCAGAGTAGAAGTACCTGGACAGCTGTACTTTGGAAGCACAGTCACCATTAAGAGGATCTGGAAAGGTCTTTTGCTTCCATCCATAGCTGTACTGAAGTACACTTCACATAATTGTTCGTTTCTAGGCATGACCACCCACATTCATCAGCAGATTTATCACATTTTCTACCCTCTTTCTACTTCTTGGCTTTCAAACACGAAATTAAACTGTGTTGTGATCATGAACCACAATCCCTAAACGCAGTATCACATTAATCCAAAGTAAACACACACTCCGAAAGCTCCTTCCCACAAAAACTCAGTCATAAAGAGTCCCCACTGTACCTGTGCTGCCTTTTGCCTCTTCAAACATCAGAGATGGGCTGAGCATCTAACAGCTCTTGTGCTCCTCTTCCCTGTCAAACACCAACTTGCTACTTAGGAGTTCACCCCTTACAGTCCCAGAACATGTTCAGCAGGGCTTCTCTGAAACCTAATCCACATCAGTCCTGACTGGTAGCTAACCCAATAGAAAAGCCTTCATATTTGGGATTGTCTATGCGTGATTGAACACAGGCTACAGCTGTGAGATTCAGAAAGCCTACATCTGCAGAAAGACATCTGCATATCTGCGCTGTTGCTTGGACTTTACCTACACAACCACGCCATAGCAACACAAGGCATTTGGCTTTCTGCTTGCATATGGCACTTGAATTACACATGCAATTAATTAGACATGGATGATAACAGGCAAGATTCTTCTGAACTAATTCTGGGGAATTTTTAAATTATTTTTTTTAGTTCTAAAAGCTAGCTTATAACTTTAAATGGTAACAAAAAATGCACATGTATCTCTTTTTCTTTGCTGAGAGTGTTGTTTTCAGAACACACTATTTTGCAATAGTCCCTATTTCGCATTAGAGGAGAGCTTCAGATGCAAAAGAAAACCTTCATACTGAATGTTTAAGGGGGGCAGTGTTTCCTGGTGAAAATTATCATTTCTTAAAAAGGAGACTACTGCTTTCTTCATGCTTGGATTTAAATACTGAGCTATTTAAAAACTGTTAATGTAGAGGGGGAAAAAAAAGGAATAGTTGCTACACCCAGTGCTGTGTCTCTGACAAACATGAGAACTGATCTGTTTTTTCAGTTTTCAGTTTTGACACAGTAAACAAGGATGTCCCTGTCAACCTCTCCCCTCTGAGAAATCTCTAGCTGTCCCATCTTCATTCTCTTGAACTTTGTGGAAATGAAGCAGCAAAAAAATTTATCTTAAAGTACATGTTTAAGCCAAGTGTCATTTCCAAGAAAAGGAGAGGAAGAGCTGACTACAACCAAGAAACAGTGCTGACTACAGGGGGACAATCTCTTCCCCAGTCCTGCTGGCCACACTGTTTCTGACACAGGCCAGGATGGCACTGGTGGTCTGGCTACCTGGGCACATGGTGGGTCAGGTTCAGCTTCTGTTGACCAACACCCCCAGGTCCTTTCCTGCTGGCAGCTTTCCAGATACTTCTCCAAGCCTGGAATGCTACATGGGGTTATTGTAGTCCAACTGCAGTGCCTGGCACTTTGTCCTGTTGAACCTCAGACCTCTGGCCTCTTCCAATCCATCTAGCCTGTCCAGATCCCCCTGCAGAGCCTTCCTGCCCTCCAGCAGATCAATACTCCCACCCCACTTGCTGTCTCTGCAAACTGACTGAGGGTGCCCTTAATCCCCTCATCCATATCATTGATAAAGATCCTAAACAGGACTGGCCCCAATACCAAGCCCGGGGGAACACCACTGGTGACCAGTGACCAGCTGGATGTCATTCCATTCACCAACACTCCCTGGGCCTGGCCATCTTGACAGTTTTCTACCCAGCCAAGAGCACACCGGTCCAAGCCATGGGCAGCCAGTTTCTCCAGGAGATGCCATGGGAAATGGTGTCAAAGGCTTTACTAAGGTCCAGGTAGACACATCCGCAGCCTCTCTCTCATCCACTAAGTGGGTCTCCTTGTCATGGAAGGGGATCAGGTTGGTCAAGCAGGACTTGCCTTTCACAAATCCATCCTGGCTAGGCTTGATCCCCTGGTTTCATGTGTCACATGACAGCACTCAAGATGATGTGTTCCATGACCTTCCCTGGCACCTAGGTCAGGCTGACAGGCTTGTAGATCCCTGGATCCTGCATTCAGCCCTTCTTGTAGGAAGAATTTAATGGCATTAATTTTGTTAAATTAATGCCATTAGTGAAGTCCTGATGCTTGTGTTGGTGCTAAGTATACACTTAATATCTTTTCCACCCCAAATCTTGCCTAACGGGGTAAGTAGGATCCCTTATACCAGAAGGGTTTTCAAACTTCTCCAGAAGAGTGACAAAGTCTCTGCTCTGCCGTATCAGAACAGCTTGGAAAGGTCAAGCCAGCTTGGCAATGCTCCAAGTCAATATGAAGGATTTAAACCAAAGAGCTGAGCTCTATGTGTACAGGCCCCCTGTATTGGGTTTAGTAAATGATCACATGGAAGGTCACTCCAGAGCCACACATTACAGCTGAAAGCCAACTGTAACTGCAGAAAATACAGATGCACCTGGGCAGGTTTTTGTTCTGGCTGCCATGTGAAAGCCATTCCCGGAGCTGTTCACTACCTCTGTGTGCTCAGCAAAGTGCTCCCTCACCCCACTGCGATTACTCATGTGAAGCCTCTGTGTTTGTGCTCAACAACATACCAAAGCCAAATAATTTTTTTCCTACAAAACCAAGCACAATTTCTATTCATAAAATTAGGCTCCAGTAACAATATAACACACTAGTCCATCACCTAACTTTTAATGAGTGCTTTTTCCAGTGAAGAAGATACACAGCTAGGAAAAATATGGAGAGGCTACTAATCAGGCTTAGTTATCCAGGGATTTAGCTTAGAATCATTCTGGAGAACATGAATAGTCAACTGAAAAACAGTATGGGAACAGAAACGGTCTGTGGAGAGAAGAGCCACAGGATTTTCTTCCTTAGAAGAACTATCAAATTGTACCTTATTTCACAGATAGCTGCTCTTTTTTGCAAAACCCAGAATCGAGTAATTGACTGGCAATGCCCCAGATCTGTGTTTCTAGGCAATACTTCTTTCATGGAAAAGAATGCCATTTTGAGAATTTGTTCATCCCCATGCTTTAGTAACATGAAAACATTCACAATTGATAAAGGCACAGGGAAGGACACTCGGGAGATCCCAAAGCATTTAAAAACAGTCTATCGCAGCAATTGCACAGCCGATTCAAGAAAGGCAATTGAAGCATTTGAGCAGAAACACTTCAAAGCAAATAGCTGAGCTGATATGTGTTCATTATCTGTATCCAGTTTAATTCTACAAAATTAGTCTGCAGAGGTTCATTTATAAGCAAGGATTAGTTTCAGGCAAGACCAACCAGGACAGAAACTACAAGCAAGTGACCTTGCTAAACACTCCTCAAAAGCTTTACAAAGCGCTGATTGTTCACGGTCTTTAGCAAACAGTCCATGTATCAGGTGACTCCAATAGCTTTCAGCATAGTGCCTTCAATCCAAGCAGCAAATAGTACAGACGGTTAACACCTTTTATGCGAGTATCAAACATTCTGGCTTTTTACATGGCTAGTCATATTAGTGGGCCAATGAGAATTTAACAATAATTGCTTCACACACACACTGCAACTCTCAAACATTTAAGAAAAGATGTGCTCAGTATAAGAGGGCAATGTTTGGGAAAGTCTATAGATTCAGTCCTTTATCCAGTCATTTCTTAAGACATAGTCATAAACCCAGCATCTCTGAATACTTAACAGAACAAAAAACTTATCTACAGCCATTTCGTTTCCTCCTACTTTCCTGTTTCAGTGGCAAGTACTTTTAAAATACTTCGCACAGCTTTTAACACTGTTTAGTTCTCAGCACATGTTAATCTCACATGCCTTTTTGATAGGTTTGTTACTACGAAGGCCCTTCCATATGCGCTGGAATCTTCTCCCTGCTGACATGCTTTCGATAAAACCACTGTTGTTGCCATTTCACAGAAAGATGTTTAGAAACCACAACTCTAAAAAAACAGTAAGAGGTTAGCAGGGCTGGGGAGGGAGACAGCAGAGACCATAAGAAGCATTTTCTTTCAAGTATTTGGTCTAAGGTGTATCACCAACAGGATGCTGGTTGACCAACTAAGGTTTTAAATTCACTGGCTGCACTGAAGAATGTTTTAAGTTGCATCCTCTGCTATTTGTTTACGAAACATCTCAGAGAGACATAGGACACAGTCCAGTGAAGATCCAACTGAATTTCAGTAAGAGCATGACAGGGTGGATACCAGGCTTTCAATAACCCCCTCAAGCCCATTTCAGAACAGCAATGTAAGGGTGAAATAACTGAGTCCTCTCCCTGCCTTCACTGCCACTAATATGGCACACACCTGGTTATGCAACAAGCCACTTCCAGATGAAACACAACAGGCATTTTTGGCTGAGTTAGCATACAATCAGGCCAATGATCAGGTACAAGGCAGGCGGCAGCAGCAATGCTTCCCCCCCCCCCCCAGAAGCAGGCAGCCAGGGTGAAGCTTCAGCCAAGGAAATACAGGCTGCCATCTATTTCCACGTCCTCACTGCAGCAACTCCAATAATACTGCAGTCACAGTACAAGTCAGGTCAGCTCACTCATTCAACTGCCTCAGCTGGGAAGGAATTTGGCTTGAACAGGTAGTGGCAGCATGTGAACCCCTCTCCCCTTCCACACAGCACATGAAATATATCCTGCAAGGCTATGAAAACAAATGAATTCACTGCTTGTGTTAAATAAAATACCACCTCCCATATGGCACTTCGAACTGCATTTCCTTCAGAAACAAAACCCTTCTATCTACCCCTCCCTCAACTGCAGCTTCAGATCTTGAAATCTTAGTAATTAATTCCTGCTTTAAATCAAACATAATTCCAGCATTCTTGATACAGGAACTACTTTATTTTAGTCATGACCTTAATCACAAAGCATGTTTCATAAATATTAGAAAGAAAAAAGCCTTACCATTTTCTATCACAATAAAGAAGTCAAACTATCCAACTCAATAATAAGAGACACAATAATGCCTCCTCCAACACTGTCAATCCTCTATTAAAAAAGAAGAGATTACCTGAGAGATATGGTTGATGGAGGACTCCATCCTCCGTAGCTGGGACGCTTGGATGTCCAGCAGTTGTAATACATTGTTGGCCAGTGCATTGATCTGATAAGCAACACTGGCTAGAGACTGAGTTGTGTAGGCTTTGGTCTCTTCTAATGCTTTCCTTTTATCTGGAGCCTGTAAAGCAAAAGAACAAGACATCTGCTTTAGGCCATGAAAAGATGGGGGAAAAGGACAGGAACAAAAGATACAACCTGTGTTTGGAAGAATCTGTAATCAAGAAGGTCTGATTGAGCAGCCAAAGTACTTGATCTGCATAAGATTTTAAAAATTCTCAATCATACGGACGAGATAAAGTATTTGAAAAATACTTAACGATAATAAATTTACATGCCAAGAAACAATTCATTCAGTAGGAAAAATAACACTACTGTGATTTGTTGGAGTCAAGTTTCTAAAGCCTGTCCAATACCTCATTTCTCAAAAAGCCCCACAAACACTGAAATGCTCCTTTTGCCATCTCTTACGAGGTCATGCAGCCCAGGCTAATCAAGACAGAAAAATATTTTCTCACAGTGGGGTGTCCCCTATTCCACATGCCATCTACAAAGCCAACCCTCCAGCTATGCTGGCTTCTCCTCTTACAAACCACGAGAAGAGAGAGTAGAGCATCAGGACGGCATGCACAGAGGCCTCCTGTATGCAGAAGTACTTGTGAAATTACCCCTCCTCACACAAAAGGTTAATAGACTATCCTTGACAGCTGAGAAAGTTCATCATTGACTGAGAAGACACACGTATTTTGAGGTATCAGAAAGGAACATATGCTTCCCCCTGAAGGGTAAAAATATAGGGAAAGGATAACTTGAAATCACACCTTGTTAAGGTAAAGTCCTCAATCTGTCCTGAGGCATGGTTCCCAAGTCAGAGGGCAGGTTACTGTCCAAGATCAGGAACTGTTTACATTACTTGAGTTGCATGGCCCAAGTAAGTCCCTCCTCTCTGGCAGGATGGGAGATACCAACACCACCTCTACCATGAAAACACACAGACAGAACCCATTTTGAAGTACTCCTTGTATCACACCTTAGGAGCTGGCAGTGGAGGCCATGTACTTCATCTGTTACCCAACTTGCAAACTGCAGCTATCCAGAATTTCCTTTTCTTCCATTTGCAATAGAGATGCACTGCATAAGGAAGAGTTTGCAATACACAATGACTCAGTGCTACTATAGTTTCTTCCCAATTTTATGTATCTGTGGAATAAACAGTAGATCTCAGCAACCAAAAGAAAAGGTTCATAGTAATAGCCCCTTCCAACTAGACTTCTATTTTTATTGTTGATGTCTTTGAATAACACTACACACATTGTATGCAAGAGTTACAATGTTAAGCACAAAGCAAGGAAACAAAGACATTCCATTAGCATTCAACTGAGCCCTATGTTTTCCACTTTCCATACACTCATTCATTTTTAAATCCTGTCTCTTGTTTTTAAGAGGAAAACCAGAAGGCAAGCTGTTCATATACATTATAAAAGTTTCATCATGACCTAAATACTGCAACATATAATGCTATGCTACATTTTGATTATATATTTTTTAAACATGGGTGAATTGCTCCAGTCCAGGAATTTTGTTCATATTCATGACTAACATTCCGAGTCATGTTTGACACTTATTAATGACACTTGACACTTGGTTAATGCCATCCTTCAAATGGAATTCATATACAGATGCTTCTAAAATGTGAAGCAGCAAGAATGATTCAGTGTAATCTGTTGCCAAAAGGCAGAACAGCTATTGCATGTACTAAGGATACTAAAAAATGGGGGTTTACATAGTGTATTTCCAAATGCAAGCAAAGCTACCTTTCATCTAAAAAAAGTATTGACACATGTAGCTGTAAGAAAAAATTAGTAAAAGTCACTTTGCTTCTTTAGAAAACAGAACCTGCAAAACAACTACTAGAGGTTCAAGAAACCCATTTCCGAAAGCACTCTGGCTTTCCAAAGAGGCATTTTAAACTTCAAACCACCACTAGCAGTGTCTTCAAAAACACTGTCCTACTGATCTACAGCCTAAAGAAAACAACTGATAATTTATACACAAACTTCTGCCACTGCGGGAAATGGTAAAAATGCAGGTAGCAGCTTCAGTGGTGTCTGAAATAAAAGGTTTACTGAACCAGACATAACCAAGAAAGCAGCAATCAAGATTAGTGTAACTTCATATAAACTCAGGTGTAGATCTGTAGCCTTTACTCAAGCAGTTTTCATACTGCAAAGTTTCAATTAAATACTGTTAGGCTAAACTCTAAGAGGTGACAAAGTCACAGCACTCCATTACTGAGTGCTGTCAAATGAGAAAACTTCAGTGTATAACAAGTTTCTTTTCATCTATAATGATTCATTGATTAAATGCCTTGTTCTCATTTGCCTAAGCACCAAATGTTTTAGTTATTTGCTCAAATTACTAGTTCGGCAGCAGGATTAAATGAACATAGGTGAGATGTGGAATGCATTTCATGTCCTGTAAGAACTAGATTAGGAACATTTTCAAGCCTTGCAGATAATTCAGGCAATTTCAGTTTGCAGATAACAGTTTAGATTAGAACTAACTTGACATACAGTCTTTTGCAGTATTTTATTGAGAACTGCTGGCATCCACAAGATACAAGCTAAAAGCTTCACAGACAGCAAAGGCGGGAGGGTAGAGGGAGAAGCCAAGAACTGTGTGACAGAAACAGGAGGGAGCCGGGAGTTCCAATGTTCTTCAACTGTTACTTTCACATCTCTTTTTAAGCAAAAACTGAAAGCAGCATAGAAGATAATGCACATGTTTACATTCAACGTAATACATAATCACTAGTTAACTACTCAATTTTAAGACAACACGTTACAAAGACTGCCACCTGCCTTCTTTCCTAACGGTTCAGAATTACTTTGCCATCTCGTATTAAAAGCTTCAAAGAAACTGGTTTTTTTTCCAGTTGTCCTTGATAGAAACTAAGTTTGATGTCCTTCAGTAGCAAAGTGGATATTCTTTACAGAACATTGCAGCTTTTGAAGTTTCCCTCCTGTAAGCTCCCACCTTTAGTTTCCCACTGTAAGCCCCAGTTCACCTTTAACAGTCTTGTTACTATGACAAAATTGCTGTTTGAAATTGCTTTCACATAACTAGATTTAACACTAAAAAATTAAAAAAGAAAACCTCTTGTATAATTTAATGGGGTACATAAAGAGACAGTTTAAACTACATGGCAGTCCACACTGCATACCATGTATTTTTGTCTAATGCAACTTGTATTATAAAGCTTCCTTGGGAAGTTTACATAAATACTATAGTAAAGCCAAAACTGGTTCTGCACCCAAGCAACTGACACAATAAAAAGAAAGTAGAAGTTTAATTACTGAGTCTTCAGTTCAGTGACATGTCAAGGTCAAATGATGAGGAACCTGTCCATCACTCTACAGCTGATCTTTACAAGTCACATTTTTTTCCCCTCTCCAAACTGCCACCCACACAGGCACATCCCCACAACATTGTGTGTGCATTGTTCAAGCCATCTGCCCTCCCATCTCTCTCTCTCAGCTAATTCCCACCATCTTCCAGTTCATACAGCACACAACTGCATGTACAGGCTCCCTCCACAAATCTCATCAGCTCACACTGCAAATCATCTTCAGAAGTCAAACTTCTACTGCAAACACACCAGTCCACACCCTCAGTACCTGTTGTCCAACCTTTCTTCTCCCTCTCTCAACTTCAGTTCCATTCACTGTGCTTAAAACTCCCTGTAAGATAAATTCCCCACCAGAACAACTGGTTCCATTTGAGAAAGGTCAGAGAGTAGCTCATCAGATCACACCAAAGCTGGCTGGCCTAGCAAAAACAAATCAAAATGCATCCTTAGTATGTGGCATGGGTTGCTCCACATTTTTCATCTTCAGCTGTTGGAATATGAGCAAATTCAAGTTCAGAAAAACTCATCCAGGATATACTAATAGAGAACTGCCCTAAAGCAGCCCAATAATCAGCAAGTTAAACAGAGCTCTTAAGTATTCAGAGCCCAATACCTGTTCAGATGCTTGGAGTTCTGTTGCTGGGCTTAATCACTCTCCACAATCAAGCTATAGAACAGCTTTACACTCAGTTCTATTTGCCTTTGCTGTCACTGCTCATGCAGCTTTAACAAATACAATGCTGCAGTACATTTGTGTTTGCTTCACAAGTAAACACAAGATAATTGTTCAGTTTTACATTTCAGTCTTTTTGAAAAAGAATTCCACCTATCATTAATTGATTAAAGAGAAAATTAGGATTACTACAATCAGTTGCCACAGGAATTCAATCTCTATCGTCCATCAGCATTCACATAATGCAACCATGCAAAAGTCATCAACACATCCATTAGTTCTCTTTTGTCCATCTCATCATGTGTCAATCTTTGATATTTACAGAACGCATGCTTTCTGATAACACAAACTACAGTTGAGGTTTCCAAGTCCTGTTTCCGTCACTAAGGTCTTGCCATTTTAGCTCAGAGATCCATATCAAACCACCCAGTAAAATTTTTATCTTATGTTAACTACAACCCACAGCATCTCATTTTTCAAGTCAATAGGAAATACTTTTATAGAATGGTGAAGATGTACATTCTGGAAGTGGCTTGGAGATTTCTAGACATCAGTACTTTAACCTGCCTGAGAACTAGCTGGGGACATTCCAAAGCAGAAGGAATGGATTTCTGAAAAGTGGTTTCCCCACTCAGAAAACAGGAGCAAACCTCCCTAAAGCAAGAGCTTGTAACACTATGTGGAACTTCAGATATATGAGTCTGAAGTTGCTGCTTCACTGATCTGATAAGGTTTTTAACAATGCAAAGCTGGTCTTGAGGGTTTATTTGTTACTTCTGACTGCTAATTGCAAAAGGCTTGGACATCTCCAAACTACTCACAATACATGTTCTTAGACCAAGTATTCCACATCCAAGCTGCAGTAATGTGTTTTTAAAAGGTTTAAATATGCCATATACACTAGATTAGACTTTTGGCTCCAGAGGTAAAAACAGTTTATGTTGAATATCATGTCCTGAGATCACTGTAAATAACTGAGGAGTTACACACTGAAATAAGTGGGTACCCCACAGATACAGGTTCTCCCTCACCCATTTTCCAGAGCTTGTCAGACTGCTTTTTGAACACACTGCACCATGGTAGACTTTCTGGCTGTTACTGATGGTTATTACATCAGAGTATCAGTTATAAATGGAAGAAGAGAGTCACACTGGCAAGTCACAGCAGCAAGTGCCACAAGTTTCTATATTCTGAAGAACTTTCAGGAGCCAACTACCTACTTGGAAGCCATCCAAGTAGATCTACACAGACAGTGGTTATTAGTAGCAGGTACCCAGAAGGGAGCATTCAGGGTCTCTATCATCACAGAGATAGCATTAAGGGATACATAACATTCCAAAGTGGCATGGGAAACTAAGGTTTCAAAATTTACAAAAAGGGATTGCTTACATTACGTATGCTATACAGGTAAAAACAGAGCATTGATCAGGTGTGTCAGTTGTCTCCTGCAACAGGTCTACTGTGCTTGTGCCACACAGCAATCCCATTGAAGAAATTCTCTCTGCAATGCATTAGGCTAGGCAACGCGTTTACTTCAAGGGGATGATGTGCTGAGTGCATCCCAATATCCACAGACCTACATTGGCTTGG
The DNA here is from genome assembly GCF_017639235.1 of Corvus kubaryi. Classification (NCBI taxonomy): domain Eukaryota; kingdom Metazoa; phylum Chordata; class Aves; order Passeriformes; family Corvidae; genus Corvus; species Corvus kubaryi. The sequence goes on from NW_024581137.1 coordinate 42,635,912, forward strand.
AATTTACCTGCCTACAAATTACAGAGTTCCACACTGATCAGCACCTCAATTCCCCCACTGGAAAGTGAAGTAAGCCATCAGGAGAGTTAGCTCAGAAGTTCAAACTGAACCTTTTTCCAGCATACTAGGACGAAAGGCACCCTCCCATAGCAGCACAGACACGGCTGTAGAGGGTCACCAGTACACTTCATCTATGGTCTTTCTTCAACATATGCAGATCACTATCCGTACTCTTGTTACTGGAACCACTTGCTCCACCGTTCATATCAATATTATCATCAGTAAAAACAACTGTGGGAAATTTAAAAGCAAGAATTTATGTGGGGACAAAGAACAGGAAGGGATTTAGTCCAAGTACAGCCTGATAAAATGAGAGGATCAGCCCAGCCTCCATATGAAGGGGAACTAAAGCCAAAAAGCCACACACATTCCAGATCACTGGCAAATTTCAACTAAAATTTGGCATGACAAAGATCAGTACTAAAGTACGTGCAATATAGAAATGTTCAAGGGTTTTACTGAAGTGATTTTTGCCATAACTTGTCATTTTGTGATACTTTTCTACCATTTCTGAATTTGTGAGTGTGCAAGTAAAAGCTCAAGCTTTTAATTACCCCATAGCTTGCAAGCTATTAATAGCAACATATTGCAGTCACTGAACATGTCCACCTCCTGTCCAAGGCCTCTCCAGGGAGCTGGCAGTCAATCCTTCACTGACAGTGAAAACAAGAAATAGAACAGACTATTCAACACACCTCTCTCTACACATAGTGGGAAGTAGTGTCAAATAGAAATATCAAAGCTCTCGATTACTTAAATAACTAATTGTTCCAGGAACATGGAGGAATTTGAAAGCCAAGTATGGTATGGAAGGATGCCTAACCATTCAGAACAGTTCTAAACCCCAAGACCCCTCTCACTACGGAAACCCCAGAACTGAAATCAGCATGATTAAAATTCTTTGAAGTTCATTCAGTAAACAATAATTCTTCCCATCTACTAAGGCAGAAATCCTCAATAAACATGGCAAAGCTAGCATCTACAATTCAACTCAAGGGACTTTCCTTCCAGCATCTAAAACAAAAAACCCCACTGGTATGAAATAATACCATGTCTGTTGAGTTTCTCCAGATAAGATGCAGTAACTCAGCTATACAAAACGCAGAGAAACTGGTAGAACTTGGAATCTCTTCTCCCCAGGTAAAGACCTTGCACAATAAAGCTGGCATTAACTCAAGGCACCAGAAGATGAGATGATCACCCACCACCATCACTAGACTGCAGTCCACAAACAAGATTTCAGTCTGTTTCTTTTTAGAAACATTATCTTGACAAAAATCATTGACTAGTAAGCTTCTTTATCTCAAGGGTCAAGACACATACCAAATAACTGTTTAACAAACACATACAGCAGTGTAACCAGCACTGCCTGTAATTCGCAAACTCTGTTTCAGACAGGCCCTTCCCCCAAATCCTGTACACGCTAGACAATCAGCTAGAAGCAAATCCTTCATTTCCATCAATAATATTCCCTTGACCAGTCCTGAATAGCCTTGATAGCAAATTAGCATTTCTATGGGCTGAGACCAATTTAGTCAATCTCACTGTGTCCCTGCTGATTTTCTTTTACTTGAAAGTTGCTTTTCATTCTGTTGACTAACAGAAAATAGAAGAGTCTCAAATTTTTAATCATCATCTTTTTTCTGCAGAAGGTAGAGGAAGAAAAGCTTCTTTATTAAGGGGAGAAGTTACTTCCAATGGAAAATTTCAGGGACATATACATATCATATATACACACACATACATACACACTTAATAAATAACATAAAAAACAAAACAAAACAAAAAAAAAAACCTGAGGAATTCCATTTTAATCCAGGCTGCAAACATTATAGCAAGAAACAAATCTCCAATAGGAATGTGATTTACAAAGCAATGCAGACTCTGACAGATGGAGCCTGGGAAGGTACATGCCAGCTGCTCTGTAAGTAGCATTTTCTGCCCAATGCAACAAACAAGGTACATGTTAGCTCTGGACTAAACCCTTATTAAAAACCTATACATATATACTATATATATAATTTTATATATAATATATAAAAATACTGTTGAAAATGTAATTTTCAGTTCTTCTGCCAACTCAAATCAAAGGGATGTCTTAGTAAATATGTTGGCACAATACATTGTTGCTGTCAGTTGTCACAGTCTGTCTATACAAGCATAATGGCATGCCACACTGAACTCAAGTGACAGAAGCAGACATGCCCATGTGTCATTTTCACACAACCCTTGTACACTCAATTAGTAAGGCTTCAAGACTGCACACACAGCAAGGGTAAGAAATTTGGTCCAAGTCTTATACTGTGTGTTTTACATGATTTAGACAACATAAGCTTCAGTACAGAAACCACATATTCTGTTCCTGTAAAGCACAGCCCAATAGTAGCATATACAGTTGCTTCAAAACTACACCTTGAACTTTCTTGCAGTGTCTGTGATTTGCCATATGACATCAAACACAATTTTCTTCAGAGCTGACATAAAACAGGCTCTGACATCAGAGATATCAGCCAGAGCTGCAGAGTGGTGGATTCACCATGCCTAGAGGAACTTAAATGATGCGTAGATGTGGCACCTAGGACATGGTTTACTGGTGGACTTGATGGCCTTAAAGGTCTTCTCCAATCTAAATAATTTTATGATTCTGTTATTCTAAGGCCACCCTTGGACTGTCAGACAGAAAAAGAAATCCTTGGCACTTCCATAGCAGTCTTCTTCCTTCAACACTAAGAAAACTACCCAAGGCTTTGGAGCATATGATTATTTTGGCACACTAGACAGCAGATAACAGGGAATTAGAGAACTTACAGTGCACAGACAAACAAATAGAATGGCTCTCAAACATTGATCTTTTGTTCTTGTAATAGAGCTTGAAATTAAAATGGCTTTCTGTTTACTTTCCTAAGTGATGGCACCCACCCACAAATTTTAGCTCATCTAGCAAGACATACTCCTTGGTAAGTCAGAGACTTATTTTTCACTCTTTTTTTCTAGTGAGAATAAGAAGGAGACACTTCAGCATTTATTAGTTACATTAATATCCTCTTTGTAATGTAACGGCAGCAACATAGAACCAACACAGAACCAAACTCAAGTTTCTCTAAATAGAGAGAAAAATCAGAACTGGATAGACTTTCATGTCATGCAAGCCTTCGAATCAAGACAGCTCAGAGTAATCTGCTTTGGGGAAAAGCTTTTCAGTTCACACCTTGTGAAAAAGCTTCATTGTCCACAACAAGGTTTCCTCCTATGGATTTTGTTCACCTCTTCAGTTTACTCTCAAGGACTGGTGACTGCTGACATGAAGTCTTTTATTTCCGTTTTGACAAATTAAACTGAAGGTCTAAACCCAGAATACAACAAATCTATATATAAACACAAGGAACATGCTAAAATTTTATGATCTTCATAGGTAAGCTTCAAATACTACCTTTTTCTTTCCAGATTCTCACTCTCTAATCCTCCCTACCTTCTACGCAGGCCTAGAATCATACCAGATAGCATTGAGCAAGCAAGGTTAAAACAACAGGATTTAGTATAAAGGATTAAATTACAGTCTCATCTCAGCATGTCCTGGTATGACAGATTATTATCAAAGACATTCCAGTATTCAAAGGATGGCTACAAAAAAGATGGAATCTCCCTTTTTACAAGTTACTCCTGGGGAGATTCTGGTTAGACACAGTAGGAAAATTTTTCACAATGAGAGCAAGCAGTCAGTCATTGGAATAATTTCGTCAGGGAATTGGTGGAATCCCCAACACTGGACACCTTTAACATTCAACTGGACAGGGTGCTGGGGCATCTTGTGTAGATGATGCTTTCTTTTGCCCAAGAAAAGTTGGACCAGATGATTCTTAAGGCCCCCTTCCAACCTGGTATTCTATTGCTCTGAACCCCTACAACAGGGCAACCTCAACTTCTGTGTGCAAAACAAACACTCAATGTCAGCATCTGCTAAAGGATTGGTCCAAAACCAAGCAAGCTCAAAGCTACACTCTGCACTGCAACAGGTTTCTCTCCATGGAGATGTCAGAGATGTTGCACGACAACAAAGCAGTCAGGGAAGTGGGAAAATAGAGCACAGAAAGTCATTAGCAGGCCTGTCCAGCTCCAGGGAGAATCTCAAGGCAACAAAATGTAGAGCCAAGAGCTACACTGGCCTTTGGACAATCAGCAAATTTCTGGATTGCACGTGTTCCTAATTCAGGAAGAGTTCTCATGGTTAAGAAAGTCACTTTAGACACACAGCTGCTGCCCAGATTTTACAGTTCAGGCAGTTCCCAAACATCACAGTATTTTTAAAACAAAGAAAACAATGGCCATTATAGGATCAAATTCTCTTCTCATGCTTTGAATCACTACATTGCTGACTATTTAGTGTCTTGAAGATGAATACACTCAGTCCAGCAGAAAATCATCCCATACCTCACTGTACTTAGCAGTGCACTTAGGCCAGAAACTAGTGGATCCCAACAATTTTGTAGCAGATTGTTTCCCAGCACAAGGCATACTCTCATACAGCACACAGGCTATACAGTGATCTCATGGTAATAAAGTAATGGACTGCAATACAAGGAATGATTGTTTTTATAAGAACTTGCATGTAAGTGGAGAAAATCAACCTAGTTTCTGTCTGATCATATAAACAGCTGCTAATATTGCTCAGACTTTTATGCACTCCTGGACCGGACTGTACAATTTTTATCCGATAGTGGCTGTAAGCACACTACATCCAGCTTCTGTTAGAATAATTATTTTTATTATGTTAAAGTTTTATCCTATGGTTAGCAACAACATTCCAAAATCTTCCATGCAGAAGCTCATTTACATATTGGGTTTTTTCAGTTGCAGCAAGTAGAAGTTTATCCTCTAAAAACCACACACAACAGAGCAAAACAGATGGCTCAGGAGAATGGAGAGTCAATAATATTGTTTCTTTCCCCAACAAAAAGTGAACAGAAGAACAGATTACCATATTTTTTAGTTCTAGTTATCTCCACATCCAGCAAGAGGTAAAACCTAACTTACAGAAATCAACAGAAGAAAGCAAGTAAATTCTTTAATCGGAAATATAGCATCAAGCTCAGGAGTGAGAGAATTGCTTTGTTTGGGTTTTCTAAACAAAGTCCTTGGTGAGACAATTGCTGTGGTGTTACAGCAGCAGTTCAAGTAACTTTCCCTAGAAATACAGCTGCAACGTCTCTTGCAGGCACAATTACAGCACAGCACAGTTTTCTAATCAGTGTTGAAGTTGCACTGGTGTTTTTAAGATGAACCTTCACATGATTTTCAAGACTGCTTCCCCTTCATGTACAATGTAGGGGGCAGATTTAGGCATATGCAGGGCGTGCAAAGAGTCATACAGATTACAGCAGAGCTGCACTTCCATACAATCAGATGCATAAGAACAGTCATATCCCCCGTCTCCCTCCTCCAGCAGTAAAACAAAACCTGAACTATTCTATTGCAGCACTTGTCATAGGGCCATCAGGACACCTTGCTATATCATCTGTATTCAGCTTGAGTGGCCTTATTACAGCCACAGAGGAGCTGTATTCAGAGAAACAGTCCCCTCACAACAGGAACACATCACCACAGTTGTGTATCCACCCACACCCACACTGCCACTACCTCTGCGTCTGTACACCCAGGAGGGAGCTGGGCTAAAATACAGGGCAGGCCACGGGAGGACACGTATAACAGTGGAGCAGCATGTGGGACAGTGGATCTGTCATTTCCAACTGCTTCAAAGCTTGGGATGGCCTCCCTACACTGCAAGAGGCAGAAGTAGTACTCCAAGAAAATTTTATGCCCATTAAGTCTGCTGGTAAGGCTTACTATCAGAGATAAGAGCTTCACTATGATGTGAGCATCTGCAAGCAAGCCCAGGACTGGAACAATTACATTTCATAAGCTCTGTTCAAAACTAATTTAAAACAGCAAGAAGTGGCTGTGTCAGTAGAGAAGAGGGGGGAAAAAAAAAAAAAAGCAGCAGCTATACTCTAAAAACATGCTCTTGGTTTTACCAAAGAATACACAGTATTTACATGTAAATGAAATCCTGCATGAATAGGGGGACAGAAAAGAAAAGCTTTTTATACAAAACCTGCCTAAACACTGAAGATATGTCCAAAGCAAAACTGGAGACTGGTCTTTTTACCACCTCCCCTCCTCACCAGCTCTTGGGTTAGGGAACTGCTTTTCAACTTTCTGCCTTGTTGCTCTCCAAAGGAAACTGGAAAGCAAAAAACCAAACAGATCGACAGCAAACATGTTTTCTGTTCAACAATTACAAAAATTAATTTTTCTGTTCACAAAAGGAGAATTTTCTTATCGTCATGGATGGCCACATTTTTGCACCCATTATACTTAAATGATGATGCATTTTTCTTAACTTTCATAGTGGTTGTTTGCATTTAGTCATTTTCTGAGGAGGCAAGAAGCTTAAATGAGTGCCTTTGCTCATTATTTATGTTCTCTATTTGCATAACTCCTGCACAACTGCTCCATTAAACACCTCTTCCCCTCCAAGGCCAATTTTAAAAAGCCTCCTGCTTTATGAGACTGACAAGTATGACTCACAGTATTCCCCACATTCATTCCCCCAGGCCTCGTGGGATGTTATGCAGCCAGTAAGTACCTGTTCCAGTTCATACTCCCCCACTCCCACTGCTGCTGCAGTAACCCCTTACAGCAACCTGGGAAAACAGTAAAGCTACTTCTCTGCTGTAGGCAGGAGACAAACAGTAACAGTATTTGCTTTTCATATTGTCCTCAGCACCACAGTTAGCCAGAGAGAGTGGCTGAACACAATGAAGGAAGGTTACACTCTTCCCCATTCTTCCTGTGTTCTTACCCACATCAGGAACTTGGGAGTTTCTCAAGACCCTCAAATTGCTTTTCAGTCATCCTTCAAACCATTCCCAATTTCTGTCAGCAAGGCAGAAAGTTATTCAACATAGTAGATAAAGTATAATCTCTTAGAGTTCCTTGCATGCCCAAGGAACACATTTAAATACTCCACACATATGAAATTCAGGACCAAAACCAGCAACTTCTCTCTCCAGCAGAGAAGCAGAAATCAATAGGTACCATATCCCTGCATACTTGGCTTCTATCCCCAGTAAACAAGCTTCTCTCATAATTACAGAAATACCTCCCTCAGCCTCTGAATAGTCAATATTCATTCACTGCAGAGTACTGAGAAGAACTGATTTTACAGTTCTTGTTCATAGACAGTAGGTTTTCAAAGAGGGAATACGTGCTAGAAAGCTTTCCATTGGCTGTTATCATTCTTCACTGGTTAAAGGACAGACTGATAAAGAGGAATGAAATACACATTCAGAAATGACAGCCACTACTGAAGAGATACAAGATTTCTTACAAAGTAAGCTGCATTGTATGAGCCCAAGCTTCAAACACATCTGTGGCAACAACAATTTCTCCGAGTTAAATATACCTTAGAAATTAGATTCAAAATCTGTTGCAATTTAAGATAAATTCCAGGACTACTGCGGCAACCAGATCATTTCAGTGCTGGGAGAACATATGGTGTGTTGCAGCAGGAAACACCCACGGTATTTGAAGAGAGCCCTTGTAGAGAGAAGCACTTCCAAACCAGACGCATATTTTATCTAATGCAGCTAAAGCCAGGAGTCTGCATCATAGAAACAACAACTCCTCCCAGGGATTTAGAAATCCTGCAAGTTAGACAGCAAATAAAAAGCTGAACAATCCCCAGCCAGGTCTCAAAGATCTTGCCAATGTAAGTGCATTGACCCACCATATCTCTACTTGTTAGTCTGACACCCTCTGGACCTTCACTGAAGCATCATCCAAGCCACCTGCCATTAAGCTTCTCAGTGAAAACCCTGGAGGCTACAATCATACTTTATAAAAACCTTTAAGGATCAGGTCCAGCTCTGCTTTGTGGACACATGCATGTTAAGAGAACACCATTCCTGACACATTCACTTTCCTTCACTGTTAAGAGAACCAAAGCCCTCCAAGCAGAATAGTTTCATTAAGCCCATTTTACTCCTTAGTCTCAAAAGAGTAACAAAAGGACCAGCTTCCTGAAGAAGACAGGTTTCTTATAAAGAAAAGGCCTGACTGCATATAAATATGAGAGGCCTCCTAAGAATTTTACTAACAGGGAGAATCACATCAGTCCCATTTTACATTGTCTTCCCAGCTGCATTCCATTTCCTCTGTAGCCTGCCCATCATGGCTTCCCCAGGTACTTACAGACTACTGCATAGACAAAGCTTTAGTGTCAACTCTGTGCCAATAAAGATAATCTAAAAAAGAAATGTGCATAAATGTCTTCAGTAGCTGCAGGTTTCAAATTACAAAACCCATGCTAGTAGAAACAGTTTGTCGGAAAGGCATCGTGAAAAATAGCTGCATAATGTAAGTTGCAAGGCAGTAAAGGGTATGTATCTGGTAAAAGATTATCTGTGGGGGGGAAAAAAAAAAAGCCAACAGAAAAACCCCACACTTGCCTGATAAAATATAGCTTAGAAAAAGTATTATGTGAAACACTGGCGTGAAAGTAGCCAGCAGAGTCTACACTTCAATTCCTTTCCAAGAATTGTTATGCTTCAAGTAGTAAACAAACTTTTTTTTTTCTTGGAACTATTTGTAAGTACACTACATTCAACTCTAAGGATGTCAAACCAACATTTGTTTTAGTAAGACTCCTCTATGCGAGTTCTGAGAGGTTTTCCTGCTTTCTTAACAAAAGCAGGAACAGTACCACATTTTATTCCTATTTGTCTTTGAGGATACAATAAAGTTAGGACAGTGATGCAGAGTCTCTTCCCCATGAGTTCTTTAACTGGACATCACTAAAGTAGCAGAGCTTCCTTGTACATGGAGTAGCATGCTTGCACTTTAACTTCTGCTGTATAAAGAGTATACAGAATTGATTGTTTTGGGCTCAGAAAGGGAGGGATGACATTATCACAAATATAATCTGCTATCTTAACATAAACACAAGAAAGACGCAATCTCATTGCAGAAGAGAAAACTTTTGTTGTTCTTTCAGAATGTTCCACAATGTCAGAAGAAACAGTATGGCACATATCTGTGGAGGTTATGAAGAGACCTTATCACAGGGGAGGCTCAAACCAAGGGAAGTTTTGATTTTCAGATACTTTTTCAGTTTGCGAAACCCCAGCACTTAGTAAACATATTTGATCTGGAACCTTTGACAAGACTATTATTAAAAATAAAGTCCCCTTGTAGTAGTCAAAGTAGTCAATCTTTTTCAGAGTTAAACTAATCTGCTTCTTTAGCTCAGCCAGCGGGTTACCTACCAATTCCAACTCACGTTAATACGAACTGCTGAATTTTACAAGTGGTACCAGAAAATGCTATACTCATGTTTCATTCCAAGTTGAAAGTCTCATGCAGGATTCCCCATCCCTCCTTTTCTTCCACAGTAACAGCATCATAGTAACAAATATATGCTCTGCAAAGCATGCATGGCTCCTGTTAACAGCATTAAGGGCTTGCATAAGTAATGAGCAACACTATTTGCACAGTCTCAAGCAAAGGTGGCATCTACACTCTTATTAATTAACCCAAGGAAAATAATGCATTCCCTCTAAAATCAGGAGGAAGAGTTTAGAGTTCTGCTTTCATCTGCTGCACAGAAAATTGATTCCTCAAAGAGCCCACCTGTTAGAAATGCTGTATTTTCTATTTCAATACCTGGCACTCAGCTGATGAAACACTTGACTGGGCCCCTCCAGCACAGTCAGGACATGCTGACAGGCTGGAGGTGCAGGAGGAAAGGCACCTGAAGTACCATCTTGCTCAGAGCTGTGTTCAGGAGCACACCGCGACCTATTCTCCATAGCACCCTGGTCTTGGCTCTCAAGGGCTCTGTGCAAGTTTTGAGCTGCAAAGGCCTGTTTCTGCAACCCACAGGAGACATCAAGTCTCTGCAGCAGCTGCCTCACCAGCAAGGTCAGGAAAAGGGAGGAACCGCACCAAGGCACATTATCTACTATTTCAAATTCAGCAGTTACTTCCCTTTACTTAGGGGTGGAGGGAAGGGAGGATCCCTCTGACCAAGCCCACCCGCTTCTGTCACCAGCACTCAGATTTGGGAAGGGGTGGAAGGAATAGCATCAAAGGAAGACCACTCTAGGAAACACAGATGCTAAAAAGAGCAAGAATGCTCAGGTGATTATGAACAAGCCTGGACACTGAGTAATCGGTGTCCCACAAGTGATTTCCTACCATGCAACAATAAAAACCACGCTATGCTCCTTCAGACTCCAAGTCACTAAATAAGGACTGAATGCAGGCAGAGAGAGCAAGATACCCCCTTATCCCACAAGACTGTCTTGCTATGCCAGGACTGACACTTTGACCACACAGTTGCCACTGCACTGTTCTGTAGCTGAGCAAGATTTCGGTCACCAGAAATGTCAAACACAGACTGCTTTCACTAATGAGAAATAGAGCGGCATCTTCTCGTGCCTCTGCCAAGACCCACCAACACGCAGACAAACAGTACTGTGAGCATTATGCAACTCCAGAAGTTCACAAAGCAAAAAATTAGAATCTCAAGCTCCTTATGAGAGGCAATACACAAAATTCTTAAAAAGTGACTGCTGCTAATGAGTTCAATGATGGTTTCAGGTGCATATTTTCCCAAAAGAGTCATTACATTGCCTCTGTGCATACTGTCTCTGCATTTCTGTGGACACCTACTTTTTACAGTGTTGCAGTATAACAGAGGCAGTCTGGAAAGGGGTGGGGTGGCAGGGGGAATCCTTGTGAACAGCACTGGAAGTCCACACAATCAGGTTCTGTTCCCAAATCTGACAATATGTCCCTATATGACCTTCCCTGAGCCAGTTATACATTCCATGCCTTCACTTATGCTTTTCTAAAATGAATACAGTTCAAAATGCTAAACAAAGATACCGGGAAGTTGCATCAGTTCTTTTGTTTCAGAGTTCAGGAGGTTTCTTTCTGTTAAACTTAGATTAGATACTAACAGGAACTTTGCCCTCAGAGGTACACTTCCTACTTGTACTCAGCTTGCTCCTATACTCTTACCTTCATTACAACTGCCTTCATTCTCCACTTTATGAGACCTTCCCATCTATTTTCTCTTCACTGTAAGAGCTACTTACTGTAACAACCTCCCAAAGAACCAGAGGGAAGTATTAGATTATTGCCCCGCTTATTCACTCTTCTTTCTTCCTCCCAACAACTCCACAGGACTGTGCACAGCAAGAGCAGCACAGGGAGCAAGAATCACACTTGGCATACACTGACCACAGACAACCTGCAAGCTTCTTCCTTCCAACAATGCACAAACAGAAGGGAGTGGAGAGTGCTTCCCTTGGGGAAGAAACAAAACACACCTGTAAAAGCTTATCCCAATCCCCTTTACTCTGCCTGATTAAGGTAGCACAGTGCTGACACAATGATCTGCTGAAATACCAATGAAATGCAGTGGGAATAGCAGCCAACATCTCGCTGGCTTCTTAAACCAAATATACCAAAATTAATGGACACATTTCAAATTTGGAAAAGCTCATCTCTTATCATCTACCTCCTCTAGACATACAAACCAGACATACAACACTCTAGGATCAGTTTTCTTTAAACTCAGGGTAATCACTTGCTTGATTTAGTGAAGTTGGGCTACAGTCTTCTTGCTGCCTATGAGCTAAAGCCTTATTTTCCAAAATACAAAGACACTTGCATGGGCATAGAAGACCTATACAAGGCACAGAAGAGCTACGAGCCTAACCCACCAACCTGTACCTATATTATTATTAAAAAAAAAACCAAACCAAAACTGCACACAGAACAGTCAGTACCTTTTATACTACTTAAACTACCTTAAAAATATTATTTAAAAGTATGATGCAACACCTTTTTTTAAAGAATATTATTTAAACCTACAAAGCATAATAGATGATACATTGGTATTTTACCTCATTGCTCTCTAATTCTGAACTATATTTGCTGTTACAGAAAGTGAACTTAATTTGTGGGGTTTTTCTCGTTAAATGTTCCAAATATAGCAATTAAACATGGGGAAGAAAAAAATTACTGTATTTACTCTCAATACAACCTAATTAACCTATGAATATAAAAGCATGCAAGTTCTCACAGCACATAAAGATTTTGTATTGGTGACAATTTAAGAAGTTTATCCTTTTAGAGCAGCTCATTCCCTGAATTAGGCATTCTGAGTGAACTTCTTTGTACTGAACTAAGTTAAGCCACTTTCCATGTGTGAGGCAATGAAATCAAATGTCTAACCAGTTACCAACGTTTAAAGAAAAGCCACCAAAAAAGGTTCATTTGTGTTGGACAGGAAATATCTACTGTATAGGAAGTGTAGAACATCCAACTTATCAAATAAAAAGAATTCCTCTGCATATCTTGGAAGATAACACAAATATTTATGAAACTTATTGCATGCAACACTTCTGCTCAATGCTGCACATTTACTTTTCTACCAGCTGGAAAGATACTTTCATTTTTTTGCAATAGCAGTTAAAAGCATGGACAGATTTCAGTTTGTCTGTTTTACCCAGAATAGCTTGTTAATTCACCGTTCAGTTTCCACATACCAGTCAGAAGATACAGAAGGAAGTAACATGACAGAAAAACACACATTTAGGCAACACAGCACTTACTTCCTTAAAAGGTCTCTCAATTTATTTTTCTAAAGCTGCTAAATCTACCCACTTGAGACCATCAAGATGAGAACTTACACAAGGAGTGCAAGCTATTTGTTTAGAGATTCGCACAATCATATTAAAATTATATTTGGGCTTAAAAACAAAAATTACAAAGGGATCTTCACAAGTGGTCTAGAAGCTTGAGACTGACAAAAACTATGTATCTGCATGTGCATAAACAAGGCTATAAGGAACACTTGATTTAGACAGTAGAAGAGTTAAAAGCAGCATTTTACAGCACAGAGAGGCCTCTCTGGGATATACCAGTCAACTGAAGTTGTTCAAAAGGAAGTAATCAGTGCAGTAACACTGCAGAAGCTGATTTCCTGTGTCATTCTAATGCTTCATAAGCTAGTTATTGTAGGTCCCTTAAAACATGAAAATAACACAGCCAGAAAAATTACTAGAGAATCTCTATGGAAGTTAGTATTTTTCAGCTGAAGAATCATAACTAGAACTGTAAATGCTTTAACTCTTTGTTATTTCCGTATTAAGTAATACTGATTAAGTTCTTACTGTCTAGGATACTGATGAAACTCCTCACTAGCATCTTCAGCTTTATGCTACAGATTGTCAGTTAACCTTTGTGTTACAAGCATGCCAAAAGGGACTAGTCCCAGAATATACCTGCAGGCAAAAGGAATTGGGGAAGACGTAAACTATGGGAACTTACATTTTGAAAATATATTTTAAAAATTAATACATCTATATATAAGAAAATTTACTTCAGAAGGCAAAAATATGCCTTAAAGATCTAAGGTTCAAAACCTGCTCATAAGACTGTTCAGAGTTTAAGCCTCTGATCTAAAACAGGAGTCTAATTTTCTACCTGCTTGTTACTGAAGCTTCCAACCAGAAACATCACAGATTTTAAATCTTGTGGAGATTAAATACACTAATGTACTTATAATGCCCTTTTCCTTCTATTCAAAGCCAAAATCACCACCAAAACATCACTATGTATGTACTTCAGTTACTACTTCTACACTTGGTTTTCTTTCCTTTTTCCTGTCTCTCTTTCTCTCCCATCTCCCCAAGATGGCCACCATACTGTACTTTCCTTTTGCCACTGCAGGTCCTCCTTAGAAGCTCATTTGCTCTGCTTCTCCTGAACTCTTTTCCCCTCCTCACAAATAAACTTTCTAGATAACCAGAATACACATGATCTGGAGGGCAAACTGTGTTACCAGCCGGCATTCTGATATAGTTACAATGTGCCTTAGCAAGAAACTGTTTCCTGCTTTTCTAAGAACAGCAATTTTTAACTTGAGTTTAGTGACTGCCGTCATCTTTCCTAAATGCTTCAGTAAAAGGATACTTACTATCCATACAGCTACACTCACCGTCAGGGAGCCAAGCTCCAGCCAGGCGAGCTTTTTTCCCCCCCATATCACTTTTCTTTTTGAGGAATCCCTAAAGACATTGAAGACAAGTTTTCCTCAAAAAATCAGCATGACTGAAATTTCACCGGAATTATTCTCATCTTAAGTACAAGAGACAAAACAAAATTCCCATATTTTCAAATACAAAATACATATATAGCTTGAATACAGCAATATTAGGGGTGGGAAATTACTGTCCTCCTTAAGTCAGCAAAGAACATAAACCATAACACTGAGAACATGATTTTGTCTGCTATTACAATCACTATAAATTGTTAGTGCCAGCACTCAGAATAGTCTGACAAACCTATTCCACCTCAACGGCACAACTCAGAGTGGGAAACAGTAATTTTTACCACTATGGAGCACTTAAGCTTTTTCCACTGAAAAAAAAGAAATCCCTCCAAATTCAAAGCGGCTGAACTAAGCCAGCTACATGCTACCAGATAAGTTACAATACATAGCTACTTGTGAAGTATTTCAACATTCACTTCATGGCCAGGTTTCCTGTTCTGGTCTGCCTTTTTTATAAAATTCTCAATTACATTAAACACATAGATTTTCGTATTGTATGTTTGTTAAGCCTCTTCCTTTCCCTGTCTCCCTTCCCACCCCACAATACTCATACCCCCAAATCTCATAACCCAGTGCCCTGTGTGATATTGCCTAATCCGGCAGTGGCCCCACCACAGGCACTGGCAGTATAATCTGTTCAGTAGTCCAACTGGACAGCAGATGGCTTTGCATCCAGCGCTGATTAAAAAAAACCACCTCCATCAAACATTTTAAAAAATACAGTTGTATCAATACATTTACCATTTTTACTGAGCAAATGTACAATACATGCAAAATACAAGTGAGGTATATACATTTTCCAAAACTATTGTGCAAGACTGCATTAGGAATTTTGGAATTTCAGCTTCCTTTCAAAAGAGGTAAACACAGCTGTACACAGATAAAACAGACCCCACCAATCCCACATCCAGCTGACCTTGATACTTGAGGTGAAAATGAGCTACCAAATTTAAAAAAAAAAAAAAAAAAAAAAGGAAAGGGAAAAGCCAGATGACCAGATGGGAATTTACTCAAGTGTTGCATTTATTTGGTTTGTTTGATTGAAGTAAGAAAAGACAAGTTTTATGACTCTGAAGAAAATGATGTTGTAACTGAAGATTCTCTGTACCCTTCTGACATAGAGAAAAGTCAGGAGCAGGAGACACGTCAAAACTTGTACTGCAATTACCATACTCATGTATTTGTCATATTTCCCATGAGTAAAACCAAATGAACCTCGCCTCTTAGAAGCGTTTATATCAGCAGCTTTCTTTGGGTGGAGCAAACAACTCGGAAGCATAAATAGACATTAACTCATACTACCTCACATACCACAAAAAAACCAAAACTTGAAAATATGGCTTGTTAGAGCAGTTTTAATTCAAATATCTCATGAAAAAAAAATCACTTCATATTATTCAAGATGTGTTTCCATATTTGCTGCCCCATTACTAAAAACAGTAAGATAGCTTACCAGCAATGATGGATACCAGAGACTTAAGTAACCTGTATCAGATACTCATCACAGGTGACCTAGTATTAGATTCAACAAGTTCACTCTAGTGAACAGCTATCTAGCAAGTAAAGCTCATTTACCTTTCCCCTTCAAATTTTTTACAGAAAAAAAATGCTGAATTTCAGCATCTCTGGATGGTTCTGCATCCAGACCACTATGACTAAATACTCAGACTTAGAGAGTCATGTGATGTAAATCCTAAAAAAATAATAATAGTAAATTGTGCTTAAAGTAGCTTCACAAAAATAGATTTAAAGCAAGGCCAAGAAGCACTGGCAATCTATGGGAGAGAAAAAAAATCCACACCGACCGGTGGAGAGACGTTACAACCAATGGAGCCTCTTCCAGCATGAGAGACCCGGTCTGCAATCACTGTTGTAGGGTGTTAGAGCCGGGCAAGCTGCGAGAGGCACAGATTGCCATTTTGAAACACCGCCTCACGCTCACGGCGGAGCCAGCCCACGGGCAGCCTCCTGCCCCCGCACGCCGCTCACGGCGGCGCTGCGGACCCGCAGCACCGCGGCTCCATGGGTCCCGCACGCCGAGGAGGACCCGGCGCGGATCCCCTGCGACCGAGCTCCGTGATGTCACCCGTGTGCGGGGCCCCTTCCGCTCCCCGCGCAGCTGCGGCGGCGGCCCCGGCGGAGAGCGGTGCGGGCCGCCCGGCACCCGCGCCCCACGTGCGGCGCATCCGCCCCGGCCGCCGCCACCGACCGCCGCCCCGGGGCCCGGCCGCGGCCCCCGGAGGGAGCCC